>NC_056737.1:1414987815-1415157815 GCF_019279795.1 Protopterus annectens | reverse complement strand
ATTACATTAAGTAGGGGTACAGAGGGTGCAGTCTCCTGCATGGAGGGTTGCCTGGGGCTTTGATTCCTCCAACAGTATGGAGCCTCTCATATTTGCAATGGATGAAACAGGAAACTGATGAGATCAGATGGGCCAACTGGTTTTCATGATTTTACTCTGTAAACATTTATTTATGTATTAGTCATGTCAAAGGACAACCTGAGCAATGCCTTCATCTATGACTACAGCCATGAGACAAGTATTAACAAACATGTTGAGTAAGCATTACAGCAAACAAAGTGGTAGGACAGGCAGCTGTTAAAAAACGAATACATAAAGAAAGGCATATTCTGCTGGACGCTTCACCCTCTTACACATTTTCCATGCAGAGGGCAACCATATCTAACCAAAATATTGTTATAATCTCCAAAATCCCTGCAGCTTGCACCAAAGTGAAAACTTTGAGATTAATTGATTGTGCACAAAACAGCCACTATGTATGAAAACTGATTTTTTTTCAATCAAACAGGCTTTAAATTCTATGCATTCTAGTCTATAGAGTTTATTATTAATTTCAAAGTAAATCATTGAGTCACTGCTCTTTCAGCATAGAGGGATAATGCCTTCATTACACAGTTAACTTGAGTTAGGTCAGTGGCTTGGTCGCCTCACAGAGCTGACAAGGAGAGAGAGGAATGAATGGAAAGTGCCTGCTGTCTGCTGTTAGAGGAGAGGGAAGGAAAAAGAGGGGTGTAACCTTGGAGCACACACATAAAGTATAATTTGACAGTGGCAACTGAGGAAGCTGTCTAAAGTGCCTTGGTATGAATGGGTAGAGGCTGACACTGTCATGCCGATGTACGTCTCTTGCAGAGGCAAGGGACAGCCCAGCACTAACACTTATTATGTGTCCTAAAGTATGCAGTGGAAATTCAGGAGACATTCACTCATTTGGACATGAAGCTGACCAACCCCCTACCATCCAACGACTGCAAGAGGAGGAAGGAATAGGTCATAAGAAATTCATTTAACCTGGGTATGCCCTAACTGAACAAATGGATTTTTTGAGTAAGAGTAGAAGGGTCACTGAACAGGTCCGGGGCAGAGTGAAAGAGAAAAGAATGAAGTCACAGTATACATTCATACATTTGTATTTTACTAGTTCCAGCTACATCCATTATTGTTTAAATTTAAAAAAATAGGAAGCAGTGTTACTTACTATTTATCTACAATGAGTTTTCTCCAGTATGTGACATACTAATTCAGGCTTAAAGGGGTCAGCAATGTATACGTCACACAGCAAAGTTTAAGAAAGTGTTAGTTACTATTTATCTACGAGTGTTTTCCAATACATGACATATTAGCTCAGGCTGAAAGGGGTCAGCAATGTGTATGTCACACAGCAAAGATTCAGCTCTACTACACAGTTAAGGGATGCTGTAGTATCAGCTCTGTCTTATAGGTCTAGAGAGCTCTATGCCTGAGGCATCAATAGTCAGAATTTCTAGGCCTAGGAGAAACATCTGTGCTAAGCAGTAGGTGCACATTTAAGAACAAGAAATCCCAGTTCTATATTGTATCTTTCCTTACGTTATAACCAGTGTAGTTTTCTTATGAACTTGTGACAGAATTGTCGGGGGGCAGCAGTATCATGTTCTCCAAGGTCTATTCAAGGGGCATTGTGAGGAAGTCAAATAGTAGCATTCGCAAGTGAAACTACATTCTTATTCATTCAGAAACATTAAAATTATTCTTCATTATTTCTTCTGAAATATAAATACCGTTTTCAGTCAACTGAAGGACTTAGTGAGTTAATTAATAGCACATATTTACCATTAAGATTGCTTAATAGTGGGTTTACAGTGGAGGGGGTTCTTCCAAAAATAGAGAACATCTGCAACCAAAATCATCAATACTATAATCAGAAGATCACACATCAACATTGCCTTTGTGTTTTTCCTCCTAGCTTTGGAAGTTTGTTAGTTGTAAGTTTTTAATTTCTTCCTTTTTTTATTTTTATCGGTTTTAATAGTATTTGTCTAAAGTAGTCTTTTTATGTTCTAGACATGCCTCCTGTTTCATCCCCTTTAGGGCCTGTGTGCCTATGTCTATATACTTTAATATATTTACTTTTTGGGTTTAATATAATTACTTTTGGGGTTGCTACAGCTCAAAGAAAAGAAATATATTTGATTTTTGCAGACAATTTGCCTTACCATTTTCTTCAGTAAACTTAGGGAAAAGCATCATTTTTTAAACATTTTCTAAATGTGCCTCATTCAAGCATTTTTCTCAAAAAAATATTAAAAAAATATTTCCCACATATATGAAAGCGCATTTCCATACTATAATGCAGGCTGCTGTTCCTACTTTCTATGCAGAGTCGGGAACAGAATGCCAATAAGTGTGATGTCATTCATTGCCTGATATTTAACCAGAAACTCAGTGTCATTCAGAAACTTGTATGTTTCACCAACAGTCATTGGGAGGGAAGTAAGTCTCTTTGCTCTGGGGTGCTGTGACCCTAGAATTTATTATATTAAGTAAGGATGCAGAGGGGGTGAAGCACCTCGATCTGGGATTTGTGTAGGGCTTTGACTCCCACAGCAAAAACAAAGATTTTTACAGTTTTGCAATAGTAATCTTGCTTTTGGAAAGTCTGTATTCACAGAGTTTTTATTTCAACTTTGTTACAGGTTTTTCACCATATTTCAAAGGAACTAGCCTGCAGCAGAACCATGTTTTACTGTTGCTGTAATGAACTGTGTTTGCTAACTCCCAGCAGTTACTTGTTGCTGCCAATAAATTATTTTGATGTTCTTGTTTTACTTATGAATGTATTTTATAGTATTTCTATACATTTTGGGGAGTCTTCTTCACTGTCAGAAAGTATTGTCAGGAAATCAACAAAATTGATTAGGGAAGTGTCCACTGTTTGAAGTTATTTCTTTTTTTCACACACTGATCAGGATTCAGAATGGGACTGTGCAATGCATTAAGCAAAGCTGTGTAATAATTGGTAGTATGCAAGCTGGAACTAATTTAAAGACACCAGTAGTGCTGTTGCAAAATGAGGTGCAATTGTGTGGTTGGCATCATTGGCTAATAACTATATAATGATATAGACATGAGCAACATTATGGTAGTGAGCCAAACAGTGAATGCAAATGAGGGTAAATCACATGGTGATTCAGAAACAAATACAAATTGTGCAATCACCACAGCCACTAGTAATTTTGTACATTATGATTTCTCTGTGAACACAGGCAGACACAGAGACTGTGCTAAGATTCTAGGGCTAGTAGCCACATCCACAGAGCTCAGCAATGCCTGGTGTCCTCATCTGTGACTCAGAAAGCTTGTACTACAATCTAGTGTCATCCAGGCTAGGTTAAGTGTCTCAAATCAAAAGAATGTTCTTTTTATAGTTGTTTCAGTGATCTGCTACTGTATTTTCTTATTATTTATTAAATTTTTCTAAAGTTATACCACTGCAAAGTATTTTTGCTTTTCTTTGTAATTGCTGCCATAGGAGTGCTTTGAAATCATCCTAAAGTTTGAATTATTTATTGTTTGGTGTTTAATCACCTTGAAATTAGCATTGTAGCTTACTTGATTTATTTTCTGGCACTTTTTCACTTCGGGAAAACCAAGTGTGTTTTTACATTAAGAAGACTGGGACTGCATTCTAGTAGTAGTAGAAGGTAGCCTGGTCTGTCCAAGCTGGAAATCACACAAGGAAGCTTTTGGGATTGTTTCATTTTCCAGAGGGCTTATTAGCTTCTTTAGTCATTTTGCACTGAGAATATAAATTCAGTACATTGTGCAGCTCTTAGCTCATATGCACCGAGCTCTGCAATGCCTGGCATCCTGGCCTGTGTTTCACAGAGTTTGAACTGCAATCTGGTGCTTTCAGGCTAAGTTAAGTACTTCAGACTGAAATATTGCACTTTTGGTCTGCTACTGCATTTTCAATTATTTACTTTTCTGCATGTAAATTATGTTTCGCTTTTCCTTGTACTGGCTGCTGTACTAGTGTTTTGAAGTCACCTTAAAGTTTTTGTTATTCATTGTTCAGCTTGTAATTACCTTGAAATTAGCATTGTAGCTAGTTGCTTGATTTAATTTCTGGCACTTTTTCACTTTGGGCAAACCAAGTGTGATTTTACATTAAGACTGGGGATGCATTTCTAGTAGAAGTAGAAGGTAACCTGGTCTGTCTGAGCTAGAACTCACACAAGGAGGCATGAAGTGGAATCATTTCATTAGCTTGTTTAGTCTTGTATAGAGAATATAAATTTAGCACATTTGCAAAATTTGGCAGTGCCTTGGATACATGCAGGAAATTTCAGACTAAATGTTCTCTATACACCTACCACTGAATCTGTACCCAGTCACTCAGCTGTGCAAAGATCAATGTGTTTGCATGCTGAGGACTGCTCCATGAATCTACTCCTACACAGCTTAGTTTCTACTCCCTATCTCAAAAACACCCCAGCCAGACACTTTAACCCCTCTTGTATGACATCTTTGTCTACTTCCCTAAAAGGACCTGACATCACGGATATGCACTTTCCCAATTTTTCTATCACCAGTCTGGTGGATATGGGCAGCCTGAGAAAATGTCTGTCTGATGTACACTGACAACCAACTAATCCTTAAAGACGCTGATACAGTATGTGAGGAGATATAAATACATAATGTCATTGGAAGCAAGATTCTTGCACACAAGCAAACCCTGTATCAGTTAGGAACCTGTCTAAGGCAAATATCTTAGTGATAAACTGTCAAAATTCCAAGCCCTTCCAAGCACATAGAATACTGTTGCCTACACACAACTATTCACTGAAACCCTATAAAATCACATTAATAAATGCATAGAAACAGTTGTACCTACTAGAAACAAACCCAAAACACGCACCATGGTGGTATCCAAACATTAGCAAAGTATACAACAAAAAGAAAAAAGACATACAGCCAGATTCAATAAAGCTTACACAGTCCATTTACACCATGTGCACATCAAGCCATAGTGCACAGGTGGTGTGCACTGTTTTGGATTTAGTAAGCAGCTTTACAAAGTGTGTAGAGTCATGCAAACAAGGTAAATACTGTGGCATGCTAATTACAGAATAAGCAGCTGAACTGTATGATAATCAGTCAATCCAAGACGGAGAAGCTATTCAACAAACTATAAAGCAACCAAGTAGACTCAATGTTGGTTTTCCCTGCAAATTCCAAAACCTATTGGGATACAGACATGGAAAGGAGTCTACACAGAAACAATGTTAGTGGCTGCTGTTGTTTTAATTCATTTGTATGTGCAACAAGCTGAAGTCTATGCTGCTGTGAAAAGACCACAGCCAAGAAGGAGAAGAGTTGTCAGATCCCGTTTAACTTATAACAATCTACATTGTATGGAAACTGTAGAGCACTACAGGGTGGATAGAGACACACTACAGAAACTCTGCAACCTCTGTCATCTTCAACTCAGAGCCAGGGCAAACTGAGAGGAACCCATACCAGTGGAGACAAAGGTATGTCTAGCACTTAGAATTTTAGCTACAGGTACCTTTCAGAGACCAACAGGGGACATGCTGTGGGGTTGTCACAGGCATCAGCATCCAGGATCTTCCATCAGTTCCTAAATGCTATGCTCCAACATGCCAGTCACCACATAGATTTCCCCATACTCCTAGGGTCAAAACTAGGCAGGAGTTCTACCCTGTAGCATGCTGCCCTGAAGTACTGGGTGCCTCCTATACACATACATATAGCAACATTGATGCCAGGCAATACTCACAACCTTTACCTACCCATGTAACGGCTGTGGACTCCTAGCATCAGACAGAGTGAGCCATGAACTAAAACTGCTGTGACTGTCGGATTTACAAGGTAAGTGTTGAACCTGAAGTGCAATGTTTAATAATATGAATGAATGGCATATCCTTTCATGTTATTACTCGGTAATGTAAGCTAGTACAAGATGGGTGATTTGTAAAGAAATGACTTTAATATGTGACAGCAGAAATGTATGCAACTTATATGTGTCAGTTATCAAGTAGTAGGCCTCAGGCATCAAAAGATTCACACAGTTATACCTCTCAAAAGTACTGATGGTCACCAAATGTCCTCAGTTTAGCACCATACTTTTGTACTGGAAAATCATTAAAGAAAGAAGTTAGAAAGTAATGAGACACATTTCAGTTTCAGACTTCACAACCCTGACAAGAGCATTAACAATACTGATGCAAAAAAATGTTTGATTCTATCAACTGTCTAACTTTCTAAGATGAAACTATGTCAAAGGTACAATGAATTTAGATCTGTTCTAAATGGACACTAGCAATATCTTGGCTGTGTGAAACAGAACTGTGTGAATTATTAATGGTACATCATGTCTGCTAAATCTGTTAGATGTCCTGAAAGAGGTCATCAAGAGCATGCATGATGACAACACTATCATCCTTTTGAACTTGACAAACCCAAGGCATTTGACACAAATCCACAATGAGATATTTACTCTACACTTCAGATGTGGTCATAAATACTCATATCACAAAGTGGGTAGACAAGTGGATCACATATGTGCCATCTAAATATGTTGAAGTGTGTGAAGTAACCTATATCTCAGGTCCATACATTAGGGCTGTCTGCTAGGCCCTTTCCTGTCCATTAATTAAGTCCCAGACATTACAAATAACATACACATCCTGTGTCTAAACATCTATTGAAGGACTACAAATTGTGGGCAATCATTGACTCCAACTATGATATTAGTATAATGCAGGCATTATCAACACACGCCAAAGATTGCTGCCACAGTCATGACAACACCTGCAATTAAACAAAAACATGGGGGATTTGTTACATCATGAAAATAAACTCATAACCCAAGGATAATGTAGACATCACACCTTATAATCAGACCAATAGGTATGTGACCTGTGTCCTGGTGAAGATGGTATGTACAATGTCCACCAGCACATGGCCTCAATGCTGTCCACTCCCTTGTATGTAACACAACTACTGAGTATGTGAAGGACATCTATATCAAAGGCCATAACACCTCCATGGTTCATAGCTTTTATCACACCAATAATTGAGTACAATGCACCCTTCTTCATGTACCTCCCTACACATCTTCCAATGATGTGTAACTGAAGTGTACCAACTTTGTCACAGTGAGCTGTCACATATCTTATTGGCCATACCTAGGTATTCTTTTTGTTGCATAAACATTACTGTCTGATGGTGCAGAACACCATCAAGGTGTTATACCAGATGCATGTGTGATACCTGTTCCGTGATGCAGACAGTACATGATAGCTGTTTGATAACATTGATGGCATGGGTAACATTTGTGACAGTGCAGATTGTGCTATGTATATGCCATGCACACCAGTCAACTAGCCTGTATTGATCATAATGTCACAGACAGGTATAGCAGTATCCCTCCTAACACCTCCAGCAGATGTTACAGTGTCAGGACAATGTGCGTGATTACCCTCTTAGATTGCTAACATGTCATAATAGTTGTACAAGTGTGTTTGTGCAGAACCATCTCTGATCACTCAGAATCACATATCCTATGTCAGAGATATGAGATTACTGGTGGTATTATTCTGTAATTTTCCATGATTGTATGTGCTTCTTTTACTGTTGTCCATGAGCGTTTACCTGTGTCCCACTTGTTGGAGACTCTGCTGAGATTACACTCATATTAAGGCAAATCAGTTTGCAAAGCTTCAAAATATGCACCCTACCCCAGTTGTATATAACATCCCTGATAAATGTCCACTGCATTGCTCATGCATGGATGCTTATCTCACAAAGACACATCTCCATTGTTATGTCACCTTGTGTGACAGTCACATAATACATATTTTTCACTTTGCAGTCCATGGTGTACCATACTGATATGTGAGTGGTATTCCTGCTACAACTGTCTTCCATTGACATGCCCTCATCTGCCGTACATTAGGGTGTTTCACCTGTCCTCTTTCCCCTGTGTTCATTCTTACAATTCATCTGTGTGCTCCTATTCAAATATGCACACTTCGTCTGAGTGTTTATTTTACACGGCAGTCCATGTACCCTTATAGACCATTTACACAACTTTTGTACAGAATGCCTGGAATGGGATTTCACAATACTTTGCACTATATACACTGTCCTGTACTGTGTTTGGAACATATACATAACTATATGTTAAGCCCTGGTAATCATTGTGGCATTCCATGCAATCCTGCTAACCTACTGTGCTCTGAGGTAACCAAGTCTGCTATACCTGTTGCTTTACATGGTTTCCTGGCCTGCAACACTATTCCAGTCATGAAACCACACTTGTTTATGTGTAAATGTGGTGAGCGGCATGAATATGTAATTAGCACTGCTGGTCATGGCCCATCACCACTCAAACAGTGTAACTCTTGTATGAGCTTCGTGCCAAGCCTACATGGAGTTTACTGAATCCTGGGGATAGCTAAAATTAAGAGGTGCAACACCCAGCAGGATCAAACCTCTCTCATTAGGCTAAACAAAGAACTAAGAAGGCAAATTAATACTACCAAAGTCAATGCTGAGGTAAAGATATGCTCCCAGGCCAAGGAAATCCTCAAGAGATTTTTAACTATGTCCAAAACCTCAAATGCATGATACAATAATGTGCTGAACTGATTGTTAATGGAGCCACTTAAATGGAGCTGGAAGATATAGTAAATCTGCTGACTGACAAATTTAGCTCCAGTTTTACTCCACCTCCCCAGATGCCCTACAAGTAGTAACATCAAATATTGACCCCCCCCCCCAACTATCAAAAGACAACAAGTCTTAAATGCACTCTCTAAGGCTAAGACTACTTATCAATGTCCCCTGATAATATCCCAGAATGTCTCCTTAACAGGCTGAAGCATAAACTATCCAGACTTCTATAGCCAGTACTTCACCATAGCCTCCAGACAGGCTTTGTGACATGTTAAAGGTGGTTTGCAACAGTCATCGCTCTGCATAAGAGTGGTCCACCAATGGACCCTGGGAACTACAGACCCATAAGTCTGACTAGTCTCATATGCAAAGCCACACAAAGAATTATCATGGATATTATTAATAATGACATAGAAACCTTCAGATAATGGATCCAAACCAGTTTGGTTTTGCCAAAGGTAGCTCATGCCTACTCAACCTGGTGGACATCACTGAAAAGGTCACCAAGATAATGGATGAGAGCAAAATTGTTCATATTGCCCACCTTGACCTGGCTAACACATTTCATATTTCTGGGCTGAGATTGAAATAAGTCCATTTGGATCAGTGCTCTACTCCGGTTTCCAAACTGAATAGGTAAATGAACTCATGGAATTAGACATAAAACCCTGTGTTACATGCTGGATAGCCAGCTGGCTCTCAGACAGAAATTGAGTAGTTAGAATAGGAGAGACCACCTCCATAACGAGGCTGGTTACTTGTGGTGTCCCTCGGCATTTTGTGCTGGGCCCACTTCTTTTTGGCATCTACTTCTCAGAAGTCAAAGCCAATATCAAAGGCTTCTATCTGACACAGTTTGCAGATGAGTGCAAACTAGGAGCAGTAAAAATTCCCCAGGACACTAACATCCTTCAGGAAGGACTTACACAAACAAATGACAAAACCACATTTTAAAACCCAGTGCCAAGAAATACATAAAAATACCCTTTGGGAATTCAGCCACCTTAGGTAATTCCCTCAGTGATAACACCCCATTAAGAGTGGACACAGTGGTCTGGGATTTATGCACATATGTGAACAGAAACATGTTTTTGGATTGAGTGTCAAAATTGGTAAGAAAATATTCTATGTTGCTCAACTTATAAGCAAGGCCACCTCATCTAGGTCCAGAAAGGTCATTATTTCACTTTACTCGGCCCATACTAGACCTATCCTTCAGTACAATGCCCCCTTCAACATGTACCTCATAAGGCATACACAGGAATTAAAATGGATTCAGAGGTTCCTCACAAAAAGAATACAGAGTGTAAACAACATGTCCTATGCAGATTGGCCCAAATTCCTGTCTCTATACTTGGTTTCCCATAGACTGTTGAGAGGCAATCTATACTTGGCATACAAGGTATCCGTAGATTCTCTGATGGATCTTTTGCACATATGCAACAGCAACAGTAACAGATCTACCAGATCTATGGACGCAAACATTGCTTGCAACATAAACATGACTTGTTGAAGGGACAAGTTTGTGTCTCCAAGAATTCCCCTTCTCTGGATCAGGTTTCCCATTCACATTAAGCAGAGTTCTTCCTTAACCCTATTCAAGTGCAATCTGGACCAGTGGATGGAAAACTGGAAATTCTCCCCTTGTATGGCACCTATGTCACTAATGGACATAGGCAGCCTATAAATCAAAATAACTTAAATATGTCCTTACATATACCCTTCAAAATAACCTAAAAATAACCTTTAAGGCAAAAATTGCATAATACATTTCATGTACACAGACAACCCTCTCCTCCTCCCACAAAACACAAATACATGCGAGAGATGCAACTATATGGCCAAACTGGAGGCTGAGCTCTCTCAACATAGGACTGGCAAGACCAGTCAGGAGGAGAAGGTTACCACACACACTATAGACCCAGTCTCACATAGTACCATCACAACCTCAAATCATACACATAAACACACAAAGACATACTCATGGCTCTGATCAAAAATCTACCAAAACAGCAGAGGCCACCAAAGCAGACACCCAAACAACCACCACCTCAGAACACAACACCTGCAACACATAGACCTCACAGTCAGAGTGTCAAACAGTCACAGCCCTTAAGGCCAAACACAATGCCAGACACACTAGTCATTGGTGACTCCATAGTCAGACACACTGACGTCCGCTCACCAGACTGAGTAAGGAGAAGGTCACAGTAAGCTGCCTGTCGGGCGCTAGAATCCGCCACATAACGCAAGCACTCAGGTCTCTCAACAGCAGGTACAAATACGACTCAGTCATTGTCCACGCTGGTGTAAACGACCTGAGACGTACCTCCTTGGACTACATGAAAAGAGACATTGAGGAGCTCTCTGATTATGTAGCCCAGGCAGGTATGACCCTGACCTTGAGCAGTATCCTACCTTCACCAAGAATGATGCCACAATACAGAGATAAGATGATCAGCTTTAACAATTGGCTTAAACTCTGGTGTCATTCAAAGGGGATCCAATGTCTGTCTGCCTGGGATGACATGCTGGACAAGCCACGCTGCCATGAGGGACGGCTTGCACCTGTCACCCTGGGATTCCGGATATTGGCAAAGGCTCTTGCCACCCCATAGTGCCTTTTTAGGCAAGGCTCAAATTCTAAACCTACCACCCTAGAACACAAAAAGGAAAAAACTAAGGGTAATGCTGCTCAATGCCAGAAGTCTAAATCTCAAAATGCACGCACTCGAGGCCCTTCTCAGTATGGAGAACATCGATGTCTGTGCAGTGACAGAAACCTGGTTCAAGGCTCCTGAGAGCACCCCAGCACTATCAGGTTTTACCTCTTATCATGCGTTCCGGCCCCAAAATCCGGACAATACCAAGAAAGGAGGGGTATCCATATTCATCAAAGACACCCACACCTCAAGACTGGTGGCAACGCACGATGCATCGGAGACCATCCAGGTGCAATTAACCATAGGCAAGACTGCTCTGCAAATTGTAGCATGTTACAGGCCACCCTCACAAACTCAGGAACCTCACATGGCCTTCCTGAAACCACTAGAGGGATAAATGTATCACCAAATACCATCATACTAGGTGACTTCAATTACCCTAATATAGACTGGGAACACTACTCAAGCCCAAACACCCTAGCCCAAAAGTTCCTGGAATTCATAAACTCAAATGCCATGGAACAACTAGTCACCATCCCCACAAGAGGAGAAAACATACTTGATCTCATCATCACGAACATGGGAGCACAATGTTCAACACCGGAAGTATACCCCTCACTGGTGAGATCAGATCACAAACTAATCTCGCTGGAGGTCCTCATCCCACCCCCACCTGAAATAAAAAGACCACAGTAAAGAACTTCTCAAAAGCCGACTTCACACTTCTAAAGACTAGTGTGGTCTCCTTTAAGGCCCCGAGCAGTGGAAAACAGTACTCAAGCCGCTGAATCACTTACAAATGCCTTCTACCAGCACCTGCAGGACTGCATGGATAAGGCAATCCCAAGCAAAACAAAGACTCTTTGTACCAAAGGCAAGCATCCAGTCTGGTGGACCCAAGCCATAAACAAACTCTACAACAAAAGGAGGAAGCTACTACAAGATAGAGCAAAATCCTTAAAAGGTAAGACACCCTTGATCACTATAAGTAAAAAACTAAGAGCTCTCATGAAATCATCCAAAGCAAATTTTGAGAGAAAAATAGCTAAAGACTCAAAAGACAATCATAAGGCCTTCTTTAGCTATGTTAGAAACCTGGGAGGAAACTCCCAGATATGCTCAGAACTAGTTCAAAATGATGTGAAGATTACTGATCCTACAGACATTGCCAACATACTGGCTGACAGGTTCAGTGCAAACTTCTCCCCCCCCCAAAAGGAGAGATATCTATACCAAGCGATTGCAGCCCCCAAACATCTCCAAGCCCAAGTGAGAACTGCTCTCTCCAAAGCAAAAACACAGCATCCATGGGACCTGATGGTGTCCCCGGCTGTGTGCTCCACGAACTCAACGAGGAATTAAACCCACAGCTAGGACAGCTGTTTAATCATAGTCTTACCTCTGGATACGTACCCAGGAGTGGCGCACTGCAACTGTGGTCCCACTTCACAAAGGCGGTGCCTCCACCGACCCTGGAAATTACCGCCCATTAGCTTGACAAGCCTTATCTGCAAAGCCATGGAGAGGATCATAATGGACCTCATAAATAAAGACATAGGGAATTTGCAGACTTTGGATCCATCCCAGTTTGGCTTTGTCAAAGGCAGATCATGCCTTCTAAACTTGGTTGACTTTTTGAAACAGTCACCAAAGCCATTGATGAGGAAAGGCAGTCCATACAGCCTACCTCGATCTGGCGAAGGCCTTCGATACAATACCCCACTCGGGTATCATTGAAAAACTCATCAGCTTAAATGTTAACCCATACATCACAAGATGGGTTGCAAACTGGCTGAGTGACAGAACCCACAGGGTCAGAGTTGCTGGCGCCATGTCAGACTCAAAGCCTGTCACAAGTGGTGTACCACAGGGCTCAGTCCTGGGCCCACTCTTGTTTGGCATCTACTTTTCCAAGTACAAGCAAACACAGGAGGGTTATGGCTGACAAAGTTTGCAGATGACTGCAAACTGGGCCATAGTAGAAAACACATCTGACACAGATATCCTTCAGAAGGGTCTCACAGAAACGGATAACTGGTGCCAGAGCCATGGCCTAAAGTTAAATGCCAAAAATGCATAGTCATACCCTTCGGGAAAAACAAGGTTACCCCTAGCTACCAAATAGGTGGCAATCCACTGAGCACAGAAGAAGTTATCAGGGACCTGGGGACCCAGGTTGATAGTAGTCTGTCATTCGACACCCATGTAGCTAAAGTAGTTAGGAAGACCTTCTACATTGCCCACCTTATCATGAAGGGATTCTCATCTAGATCAAGGGAGGTCATAGTCTCCCTATACTCATCACTCATCAGACCAATGATTGAGTACAATGCCCCATTCGAATGTATCTGACCCGACACTTGCAGCAGCTGGAGAGGCCACAAAGTTCCTCACCAAAAGGATAAAGGGTCTCAAACATCTGTCCTATGCTGCCCGACTGAAAGAACTCCAGCTCTATTCAGTCGCACGCTTGCTCAGAGGTGACCTTTGCCTAACATACAAGGCCATGTCAAACCCAGATTTGATGAATATGCTTCACCTCAAAAATCTAGATCCGTCAGAGCCACAAGGCGGGAGACTTAAACCTCGACACGGCTATTAATAGGGCGTGCTGGAGGGATAGATTCATCACCCAAAGACTCCCTATGCTGTGGAATAAAATCCCGGTATATGTGAGGCAGAGCACCTCGCTGGCCTTGTTCAAGAGAAATCTTGACCAATGGATGGGAGATCGCAGATATACCCCAGGGATTACCTCAGTGTCACTGCTCGACAGAGGCACAGCAAAATAATGGGTATAGTTCCCCATACTAAAGGGGTGGCGTAAGCCACAAAACTATGGGCTAGGCTTGTAAATGCCCTCGGGCAGATAGCCTAGTATGAACCTATGAACCTATGAACCTATGCATGGCTAGGCTTATAAAGGCTCCAGGGGTTGTCAGCCTAGTAAACACCTATAAACTTATGGATCTATATTAGCTGAACAGTATATGTTAGAAGCCAGTCTTACAACTTGTGTACATGATGGGTTGTGTTGTCACCCTCTGTGTCACAAAAGAATCTGTACAAAACATACCATCACCTCCATGACAGGAACATAGCCAAACACTACTGTCTGAACAGAAACACCATGAGGGAGCTTGTAGCAGTCATCACACAGAATCCCTTGCGTACCAGTTCCAGTGAACACAAAGGTATGTGTATCATTGACAATCCTTGCTGGTCTCAGAGAGTGTATCACAGGCATATGCAGAATTATACATAGCTCCAAAGGACGAAAGAGGAGGAAAGTAGCCAATTTCTCTGAAATTTTAGTGTTATTGATTACACCCAGATCGTTATCAAGCCAATGCCTTGTCAACATGGGCAATGGTACATCAAGGAGAAGAGGTGGCACTCCTTCAACTTCCAGGTGATGTGTAATATACAGGGTATCATATAAAATGTGTCTGTGTGCAATCTAGGCAGTTCTGAAGATCAACACATCTGGCACATGTCTGAATTATATTAGTGATTTATGTAGATTGATTTTTTACACAGACATCTTAATGGCACTTGTGGATATGCCCTGCTACCATGACTCATAACACAATACAGAACTTACAGAGCATGACTAAGATGCAGTACAAACATGGCACTGTAGCAGACCAGCAAAATCAGTGAGCTTGTGTTTGGACTGATGAAGGCCTGCTTCTGCGGCTTAGATTCCTCTGGTGGCATGATGCACTGTGCTCAAGAGAACTGCAAAATGATCTTTGCTGCCTGTCCAGTTCTGTTCAATGTGGTGATACACAGACAGATAGAGAAGGGCCCTGGTTATGATCAGAGGACCAGATAGACCAGAATGAGTGGTGGTAGAGGTGCTGCTTCAGGAATCAACAAAGGGAGTGTCTGCAGAGGAATACCATATGAGATCACAGGAGACACAATAAGATGTGGCACTGGGAATGAGAAGGCATCTAGTCCATAACTATGTGCCTGAATAGACAAAAACATTAAACCTGATGCATGCAATACTACACAAAGGCTATACTGTACATTGCATTAAATGGTCACGCTGCATATTGGACATCACAACACTGAGGGCAGTGCACAGGTAGGAAGAGGCACAGTGACAGGAATCAGCAATGGGCACAGTGGTGGGGGGAGCTAAGAATGTGGAAAGAATGTGTGATATGGATAGAAGATTCTATACTGTGTAGTGAGGGAGTAGTGCATCATGAGATGGGTAAAAAGGCGTCCAAATGTACTGGGTGCTTCTACAACATGGCTTACATGGAGCATAACTCATGCAGATGTGGTTGCACTGTGTGTGTGTGTGTGTGTGTGTGTGTGTGTGTGTGTGTGTGTGTGTGTGTGTGTGTGTGTGTGTGCACAAAGTCAGGAATCTTGGGATGGATGCTAGATACTGTGGATACTGTAACTCACTTAAAGTTAATAAAACAGCAGTTTTTCAGCTTGAAAGACAGATGGGGTGACACTAGATACCAGGGATATTCTTTAGATATTACCCTAAAGTTCATTAAAAGGCTAATAGAACAGTAACCATTTAAAATGTTGAGATTCAGCAGAGGGAGTCACAAAACACAGAGACTGAAAAGCTGAAAAAACAGCCTTACATATGTTAAGTCCAAGGTGGCTATTTCTCAAAATAGTTCTTCTCTAAGGAATGGCAATATAGCATATGTACGTTTGTTGGGGGGACTTGCCTCCCACATACAAAAAAGCAGTTTAAAGAAGAGTAATGTTCAAGATACACTCTTCTCCTTCATTTTTGATCTTTTTTGGCACGTTGGCACTCAGCATTTTGACTATCAACATTTCAGTTGGAAGCCTAATAGAACAAAAGGTTCTGTATGGGCAGGGAGGGACACTAGACACCAGGGATTTAAGCAATTATCCTAAGCCAAGAGAAGAACAGGGGGGAAAAGCATTGATTCCACTGCTTTTGCTGCATGAATCAGCTTGTAAATAATGCAGAGGTTTAGTCCTCTGCACTAGCCACAAGGAATAAACTAAATATTACATTGCCACTTAAAAAGTTAATGAAAGAACAGGGACGCAACTTTAATGCCTGTACCCTTGACACAATAACCAGCTCATCAGCAGAGTTTTAGTCCTCTGTGCCACCACTAGACATTAGGGGCACTCTTCAAATATTACTTTAAGTGACTAATACAAAAGTTAAATTAAAATGGGTGTGGGACTTCGAACCCTGTGCCTTTGGCACACAAATCAACTTGTTAACAATCCATAGCGTTAGTTCTCAATGCTAATCAAGTGGAGCTTGTTTTGTACTGTCTTTTCTGAGCTATAAGAAATATGAAACTCCTAATTTCTGGCATTGTTAACTGATTATAATGATCCATGAGTTATGATGAACAGAGCAAGGGCAAAATCAGGGGCAGTTGTGAAGAATGTGGGTATGTCTTTTGGGTTGGTGCCACACCTCTAAACAGCCATGCTGAAGACTTCTAGACAAAGCCTGGAGGAACACTAGATGACACCAGGGAGAATTTTTAAATATTACTACAATTCACTTAAAATGTTAATAGGCAACAGATCTAGCATCACAATGCAGTTTCTGAGCAATAAGAATAAGAATGCAACTCCAGTATGTTATTATGTTACTGTTATTATGTTGCTATGTTACTATGTTACTATGTTACTATTGGTTGACCGTAATCATCCGTGATTTACAAGGGGAAAAAGGAAGAAAATAACAGAATACATCAGGGTTGTTACCTCATGCACAGATAAGAGATGTGTGTGTGTGTGTGTGTGTGTGTGTGTGTGTGTGTGTGTGTGTGTGTGTGTGTGTGTGTGTGTGTGTGTGTGTGTGTGTGTGCGTGTGTGCGTGTGTGCGTGTGTGTGTGTGTGAGAATGCACGAGGGGGGTGCCTAGCCCAACATGAGGCATGGGCTGCCAGAGGTGATCACTGATTAGCACTAGCAGTAACATCGCATTATTCAGAGACATGCAAATTAGCCAATAATGACACCTTTCCTCATCAGGGCTAATATGTCTCTGAATTGCATTTTCAATAAAAGCAGAACCAGCCCCTTTTGGCCAAAGCTCTTAGCACCCATGGTGGGATTCTTTATAAATCCCAGGGTATAACATTAGTGTGATTTGCATGACTGCTGCAGCTCTGCCTTACCATTATCAGCAGAGGCATGATCAGGAGTTTTGAGATTGCACTACAGCTTCTAGAAAGTATTCACCTCCCAAAAAAAAAGTTAGCCTCCCCAACCCAGACATTGTTTTTCCTCTTTTTTAGTTTACATGCCATTCCGTGGCATGCGTGGTATATGCCAGGCAGCAAAACATATAAATGACATCTTTTAAGAAGTTCAGGACTAAATACTTTGAATCCCAGAACTCTGAAAAATTAAGTGTGACTCTTCTAAAATATCAGCAAAGAGGAAGACTCACTATTACTTATTAAAGCTTCCTACACCACCCTCACCCATAATACTTATATTTACTCTAAGGCCACTACACCTCAGAGAAGTGGGGGGGTCTCTAATCTATATCAGTTTCAAACTCAGTATATATATTTTCCTCATTACACTTACATTTTCACGCTTCCAAAGAACACACTTACATTTCTTGAACTAACTATGGAAGCCCATAGTTTCCTGTTACATTCTTTTTATCACTTTTGACAATCAGGATACCCCATGTTACAGTTAGATTAACTGGGGAGAACAACCACGTCTACCCGTGATACAAGTTTACCTGGTTCTATAAAGCACCCTGATAGCTGGATGGCTGCAGCATGTAGTTCTCCACTTGTGTTCTCTTTTATACTGGACTGTGGGCATAGCTGTCTATCTTTTCAACCATGTGCGGAACACTTACTAAATTACCTATATTTCCAGGAGCAACCTGATAGTGGCATCGCAGCCTTCCGTAGTATTCTGTGGCATGCAGGTGGTGAGATAGATATGATTCTTATCAGCATATGAAGAACTACAGTGTTATTGCAACATGGTCTACCTGCAGTAGTGCTACTGTTTCATTTTCATTGCAAAGAAAGTCAAAATCAGGGAGATATAAACATGCAAAGTAAAAATCTTGCACCATCAGTTTGTTTAAGATGCATATTTCAATGCTGTAGTTGATTTTCATCTTTCAGTTATAGTATCAGCTGTAATGGGGTAAGCGCTGCTCTCGCCGATGACCGTCGAGCATCTAGGTTTGATTCATTTCCAAACATATTCATGCATGTTAAAACTAGAAAACTGAAATAAAGGAGCATACAATCAAACAGTACAATTCTGTAGAACTGCAACACAAACACAAACAATGAGCAATATGCAAAACACCATCAAGCAATAATAATGGTGGCAGAAAAAAATCTGAATTATGCACACTTCAAAAAAAGAAAAGATAAAGTGCTACATTTCTGAAATATAACAAATTCACTGAAATAGCAAATACACCCCAGTGATCACTTCTGTGTCTCTGCTCGACAGTGGCACAGGAAAATAACTTTCTTGGGTGGTGTAAGCCATGGAACCTTGTTGGCTAGGCTTACGTAGGCCCTCGGGCCGATAGCCTAGTACCTACCTATGAACCTATGAACTCATTATGGGGGAAAAAAACTTCTGATCCATTTCAATATCTTTCAAAAAATAAAAAATAACTGATTCACTTCTTTTCACAGATAGTGCTACTGCTTCTAATGTGTGGTGACATTTAACAGAAAGTAAACTGTGACTTTTAGCCTACTTTTGAAGTTTTAATGACAAAAAGATGAAAGTTAACACATTTACACATTCATAGATTCATTTCAGAAGCCTGCGACTTATTTGCCTTTTTAATTCATAACACTGTTTTGATATTTTCTACTTCACACACAAGTATCAGGATTGTTTTTGAAGGAAGTTAACTAAAGCCTTGTTCTGACTGTAAGAAAATTAATCCATGACCTTAAAGAGCATTATGTAATTTATCTGTCACTTGCTATGCCTGTCATTCTGATGTTAGTTACCCAGTAGTGTGTTCCAGGCATAGAATCTCAAGTTGAAAATGAATGAACATTGACTTTCAGACCAGGCAGAAATTACCTTTAAATATATTTAGTCTTAAATAAAAAGACTGAAATGACTAATACTGGTTTTTCACTTCTTACAATTTTTTTCTAGCAAAGAATTGTTCCTTTTCAAGTTATTTCTGGTGGACTAGTTGAAGACTACAAAACACAGCTCTGTACTCATACAGGTCAGATCACAGAGATGTAAAGTGGGTCACTGAGTGACTGGGCATGCCATTTAAAATCTGATGTGTTACAGAACATAGGTTCATATGTTCGTAGGAATTTAGCAGGCATTCAATCCAGGAGACAGTTGAGGTTAATTTCCCAATTACCTGAGACCACTGTCCCTTCAAGTGATTTGCTTAGAGCCACATGGTAGACAAGTGGAGTCTGTGGGAATCAAACATTAGACTATAGGAAGCCGTGTTTTAATATCCCATAGCCCTAATCCTTTTACTTTTCTGACTTTGTAAAATAGACACTAATCAAAGTTTAAATTGCTTTTTTATCACTGTACCTAGATGTTTAATGGCAGTGCCATTTTATATGACTTGACCTTTATTCTTAATTGTAATTAATATCCTTTTTGGAAAGTCTCATGATGCTACATTTATTGGCATCAATGGTGAGATTGTTACTACTGTAGCAAGTATATATTCTTTGTAAACTGCTTTGGAGAAGTTTGGTATCTTTTATAGAAGTAAATGTTATTTAAGGTGCATCCATCTGCATACATGATTCTAACTTTTATATCCAATAAGAATAGTCCACAAAATGTTACCTCAGTACAGAGCCCAGTGGGACACCATTGGTAACACTAACTGAGATGACCAAAAAGAAAAGGCAAATGTACCTTTTCTGAAATACAGTAAGAATTACTCTTGCAGTAAAATACAATAAAAAAGGTGTCAAATAAAAATATTAAGATATGTCTCACATCCATCATAGGGTTATGCCATTTCTAATATTGTCTAACTCTGAACCTGCTTAACCTCAAAGATACTGTAATGCCTGGTTTTGTACAAAAGTATTTCTAGTTTTTGAAAGGCATTGCTTCCTCTGAGTAGAAATAGTTGCAGGGTTTGTGGGGATGGGCATCATCCGACATGGGTATGCAATAAATATTATAGTGTCTTATAACTGATCCTGAGATGGCTGACACAGGATTCACAGTTTACTTGACAAGATTTCTCAAAATCAAGCAAAGTATACAGACTATACAATATCATTAATTTACATAGCAATTCTTACTGACATTGTGATACTTCACAGCTGGGCTTCTTACACTCTGTAGTGCATTATACATATAAAGTAGACATTTGCTTGACAAGATTGCTGTGCGGAATGACAGGTAGGACAATTCAAATAATGATGGCACAGCTACTGTCCCTCCCCAACATGTTTCATCTGCTGTGCTTCACACCTTCTTGGACAAAAGTGCAACTATAAGTGGCAGGAATTCTTTGAAGCCAATGACTACTCATTTAATGGACTGTTTCCCATTCCCCTCCTTAACTTTTTTCTACATGGGCAAACCTTCATTTGACAAGAATGCAGTAGTAGCAGTCTTGTGACATGACACAGACAGTGGCTACTGTGTTGCTCCACAGGTTTGTCACCTAATTTCCCCATGGACAAGCCGTGATTTGACAGGACCACAGTAGGAAATTATGGGAGGCATGCTGCAGACAAATGCTGCTAGACTGTATGGCTACTCTGTCTGCCCATAGTGTTTGACAAAGTTTTATTTGACGTGACTGTCACAAAGGAGTGGCTGTTAACACTATGCAGTCAGGGGCTGTATGGTACTGGTCTACTCATTACATAAGGCACAAAACAGTGCTTAAACCATTGTCCTTACACACCCCTTCCAAATGTGTTAGAAATGCCTGGCACAGACATTAAAAGTCAGAGTGATCCGAAGCATCGAAGAGCTCACACATATTATTCTTTGATGCATAGTACTTAAAAGAATTCTACTGCTGCCTTGCTCTGTCATATAAAATATTCCTTTCCATCCTGTGGTCCATGTGTGATGTGTTTTGATTCTGGTCGCTGATACTGTTAGACTCATTCCTTTTTCTTTATTCTTTTTTTCTTTATTTTGTAGCAGTTCAATTAATATTACCCTTTCTCTTGCTTTCTACATACCCACAGTTAGCACCGGTTCCTTTTTGCATCTCTCTCTCTCTCTCTTCTTCTTTACTTCAGTAATTTTATATATAGTTTATACTTCTGTGCTCACTTGCCTTTCCTTCAGTTTTGCATTTCTGCTGGCTTGCAGCCTGCTTGTCACATCTGCAGTTGAAAACCTGTATCTTCCCCAAATATATACAGTCAGATAAAGGAGAGCATGGTCACATGAGCGCTTACACATACTAAGTCCTTAACAAACTCCTGACCTAATCCTTTCACTCACTTAGTGCAATTTTCACCATTTTGCTCATTATCTTTGGAATGGCCTTCTTTCACTATTATTGGAATTGTTCACCCATATGCGATGCCTCTCATGCTAAATTTTCTAACCTCCTTGTGCATCCTGTGGTGACTTTCCTAAGCCCCTCTGCTTCTGACCTCTAACCTATATAGGCCCAACTATGGAAAGATCCTTGTAGTACTGTCACTCTGACGAGAAAGGTATTTGACTTCATAAGTCCTCCTCTACCATGTATTAAATGGTACCACAGGGGAACCAGAACGTTACCATCCTTTGTCTTGCTTAATGCACTTGTGGGTCACTGAGCATGAGGATTTTTTTTTTGTTCTACATCACCAGCCACTTTCAAGCCTCTCCCTTCTTTGAAAAGAGTTAATCCTTTCCCTTCTGATTCCTCCAATATGTCATGGTCCACCACATGACTGAATCATGATCTCTTGTTGATATCTGCTGTGTGTTAGGAATGGTGTTTTCTACATTTTCAATGGCTGCCTTTATAACCTACCGTTTGATGCCCTGGCTGAATGAATACTAATATAGTATTATAGTATATAATATAGTGAACACTAATAAGTGTTATTGTACATAGTTCATCACCCCAGTTATCCAAGCACTGTGTATGATAAATGAAAAAGTTAAAATAATAAAACACACTTAACATAAGTAGATCATATGAACGTTAAATGTTTTGGATGTGAGATACTAATAAAGTATTCCACTGCACTAAGTTTTGCCATAATTGAAATGCTGGCCCAAACAAATACACCTTTAGCTGGTATTTACCATATGGGTTGCTGTCTTGTTAACTGCATGCTAACCTGAAAGGTAGGAGTTGCTAAGGTAGGCAGGTCCAGTGAGCTCCATCCTACCTGTGCTCAGGCTGATAAGTCTTATATATGTGCTGTAGAAGATGTGCCAGTGTATAGTTGGAAATGACCAATTGCCAAAAAAGTTAATGGTTTGTACCACATTGATATCTCTTCTGTTAATTTGTTGCTGTAATGCTATATTCCTCAACTTTCTGATGCAGTGTGGGTGCACTGTCATGAAAAGTGATCTGCAGAAAATATCATCATCATCATCATCATCATCAAACTTCATCCCATTTTACAAGTGGTCGTGGTGTCATGTCAATTGTCACCAACTCTCTTGATTCAGAGTCCCTATCCTACCTTCTTTAACAGTCATGCCTAACTGTCACAGACCTTCTCTCACACATTCCATCCATCCATCCATCCATCCATCCATCCATCCATCCATCCATCCATCCATCTATCTCTTGGCTGGAGATCTTCATCTCCACTTGCATTCTTCCTGCCTCGTTTAAATCTACTTTACCAAATCACTTTTGCATTCCTGTACTTGTGACCAAACCACTGTAACCTGTTCTCTAGATTTTCTCTGCAATTAAGGTTACTTTAGTTTCTGCGTTCATGTCCTCATGTCTTTTGTTTCATTTCAGTGTACATCCTGCTAACTATCTCTGGCACTTTATCTCCATTACCTCAGGTTCCCTTAGTTGTTGTGACTTCACTACCTTGGTTTCTGTGCCATGCTGAAACACTAGTCATACCAATGTTTTGTACACCTTAATTTTCAGCTTTGACGTTTTTCTGTCACGTACTACCCTGATAATCTGTACCATTTGTCTGCAGCTCCTAGCATTCTAGCTTTGACCTCCTCTCTTTGTCTGAGCCTGTTACTTTGACTTCCTTTCTCATCAGCTACACTTCCCAGGTACTTGAAGCCGTTAACTTGTTCCAATATTTCCCTTCCATCTCAGTTTTTAACTTCTGATTTACTCCACTTGACCATTTTCTTGGCTGTACTCAGTTTCGTCCCAAGTGCTTGCAACACTTGTAATGTCATTAGTATGAATATTGCTGAGCTCAGAGATGAACCCTGATGCACACCCACCTCAACTGGGAACCCTTGATGCATCTGAGCATTGCTTGTACTTACTGGGTCCTTGTATATAGTCTACACTAATTCTACTAGTATTTCTGCAACTTAAAAGCAGTGCAGGACTGTCCACATCACTTTCCTCATCTCCAGCTTCTCCACCACTTGCTGTCTCACTGCAGACATCGGATCAGTTATACTATATCCTAATCTGAATCCAAATACCTCATTTCTTTTCTACCTTTTTTCTGCTCTCATTTATCAGTCACACCTTCAGGCAGTGTTACAGGAGTTTGATAGCTCTGCCCTACCCACAGTTGTAAATATTGCCATTGTTCTTGTACACTGGTACTAGAATGCTTATTCTCTAGGTCATCTGGTAAATGCCTTTCCCTCCATAATGAGATAAGTATCATTTTCCTCTAATGCACCCACCATCATGTTCATATCATGTTCATAACCCGGCTGAGCCTGAAGTTAGTCAATACCAATTAGTGCACTTCCCTGGTAAACAAATAGAAATAAATAAATATCTGCAGTGACTTTGTCTGAGCCTGTCGCTTTCCCTGACTTCATTTTCCTTAGTGCCCTTTTTACTTCTTCTTTTAGTGCAGGTTTTCCTTCCTTTCCTGGAGAAATTATAGGAATACAAATGCAGGGTTTTTATTTCTTGATATATCCTTTGTTAGTCCTCTGTACCAAACAATATTCTCATCTGGGGTTTAAGGCACTAGAATAGACGAGTGATTTTTTTGTCTCATTTTGGTATCTAAAATTGGGTTTCTTTTATTGCAGGTAATTTGTTACTAACACCAAAGGTTGTTGCCTATATTTATAGGTTCATGGATTCATACGTAAGTACTAGGCTAGCTGACCTTGTGGGCCATTTTCAGCCTAGTCAGTTTATCTTTTTGTGCATGAATTGAATTAACGTATCCCATTTGCTTATAGCTTGGCCTTACTGATCCCATGGTCAACAGTCACATATTACCCATAGTGAGAATAACTGAGATTATACCATAGGTCATTTTAAGGGACCCATGCAGGGGATAAAGCATTTAGAAACCTCTGTCCATTGGTAGTAAAGGAGGCAGTCCTGGGGTAAATTTTCTGTTTCTCATCTATAGATCTAAGTTGTGCTTGAATATGGGCTGGGATGAATTTGTTTTATGTAGATGGAGAGTCTGTACCAGAGCAGTGGAATCTTCTGCAAGATATACTTGTCCCTCCAAACTGTTATGTTGATGTTGCAGAAGAGGTTTAGATCCCCAAACTAAGTATTTTGATGCCATTTGATGCAGTAAATCCATCAGTAATGCATCGGAGGATGCCTTGTATGCCAGATACAGGTCACCTCTTAGCAGTCTGTAGCATCCGAGTATAGTAACAGGGCTTTGCGTCGGCCCATGTAGGTTATGTTGATAAGGCCTTGTATTCTTTTAGTAAGGGATCTGTGTTGGCAATCAAGATTTTGCATGTATCGGGACTGATACATGCCAAGGGGGGCATTATATTCAATAACTGGCCTAATCATTTATCTTTGCATTTCTAATGACATACTATTTCTGGTATCATTTTATTAACATATTTTTCTTTTTTGTGACAGTGTTGAGATGCAATTAATTATAAGCAGCTATGTACTTCCCCCAAATGGCCGAGGTACTTCTTGTTTGGATACTACCTTCTCTCATTCTGTCCATTTGAGCTTTTGCAGGGTGCTCCATTTTTTTTCTACATCCCAAAGACATACTATTAGCAGAGTGACTTTATATGTGTGTGTGTGTGTGTGTGTGTGTGTGTGTGTGTGTGTGTGTGTGTGTGTGTGTTTGTGTGTGTGTGTGTGTGTGTGTGTGTGTGTGTGTGTGTGTGTGTGTGTGTGTGTGTGTGTGTGTGTCTTTATTTATTTCTTTACTATTTGATGACTGGGTGAACTGGTTATCTAATATATGAATGAACCTAAAGATAGGGACAATGGCTAATGAACAGACAAACAAACAAACACACGCACACAAAAAAAAATTATATATATATATATATATATATATATATATGTATGTATACATACATATATATATATATATATATATATATATATATATATATATAGTTGGGATATTTTACAGGTACCCTAATCTTTATGGAAATCAATTGGGTTTAAAGCCCCTGTATTTCTGAAGTATAGCCAAACTATCCACTTATTCTGTGCTGATGAGGACAATAAAAAGGCCGAAACAAGCATGTCCACAGCTAGTGGGGTTTGGCTTTATTGACCTGAATGTAACCATAAAGACTTAAAAAGTAATGGACATTTAAAAGCCATGTTAATTTCCTTAAGGGGTCATTTGCATATATCCCATGGGCCTCCACTTTTTACCTTTTGGTTTATGTATATATACATCTCTCTCTCTATATATATATATATATATATCTATATATATATATATATATATATATATATATATATATATATATATATATATATATATATATAGTTTACTATCATTTTGTCGATTGAACTTTATGCAATTTCAGAAAAACAAATGCCAAAATGTAGAAATTTACAACAGTGAATGCAATACAGCATTCGCTGTTGTGAATTTCTACATTTTGATGCAGATCGCACTATAGTGGGGATCGGGAAATGTACCCTTTCCCTCACTATAGTGTGATCCTGGAGTTTGTATATCTAAGTACCGGGGGGTGCAGAGGGGCTTGCCCCCCAACAAACATGTTCTTTACTGTGCAACGCACAGTAATGTTGTTCCCGGAAGTGGGGTGAATGTTTGAATTATGTCAAATTCAAACGTTCACCACTTCCGAGTTCAAGATTTTTGTTATACTCTGCAGTGAATTTCGTTTTTATGTTTCGTAGAAATGATAATTCGCCTACAGTGAGCTCGATAAAATGATAATAAACATATAAATATATACACATATATTTATATTTATATATATATATATATATATATATATATATATATATATATATATATATATATATATATATATATATATATATATATATAAATATATATATGTGTGTGTGTGTGTGTGTGTGTGTGTGAAACATTAATTATGTAGACATTCTTTAATGATGGCATCTGTCTTGGCAACACACTGTGGCCAACAAAACAGATGACTGATGATTGTGCAACATCAATACATTACTGAGGTTGGAGAATATGCCATTTCACTGGTATTGTGCAATCTTGGAGTTTGAATATATAAGTTGCAGGGAACATGGTGGTGCACTCCCCTCAGAAGGAGGGTGCAGGAGGGTTTGTCCCCTACAAAAAACATTGTTTGCTTGCTGCATGCTATGAGTTTATATCTGTAGGACTAGACAAAGTAAAAAAAAAATAACAGTTATGGCTGCTAATAAAGAATTATTTCTTGGACTGAGTGATTTAATAACAAATTCTTACAGTTTAACCTGACACAGTCTTGCCTTTATTAAGTAGTATCAATTTCAAGAGACCATGATAAAGGGAGATATGCCACTGCCCAGGAAAAGTTCCATTATGGTCTTCTCCTAAGCAGAGATATATACTTCCCTTGTACCATTTTGATGGTTAGCCTCTACTATTAAGTGTTAGCAACATGGTGAGAATGTTTTTCTCTATCCTTAACAAATTATTAGCCTATAGCAGTAATGTGTGCCATTGCCAAAGTTCTTTATAAAATAATTCATTCAGATCATCTAGCTTGGTAAATACAATCTCAAACCAATAGTCAACCAAGACTCCATCAGCGTCATGGAACAGGCAAAGCCCTAGCATTAGTCATTTTATATTGTACAATGGCAATATGCTTGTAGGACTCGACTTATTTTTTCCTAAAGCCTTCTATACTGTTAACTTTCTTTTTTCTACAATAACTGCTAGCTCTTGGAGTTCACCATGAATACAAAGACTAACTTTCAAGCTAGACTGAAGACAGATACAAACTATCTAATGAGGGAAAAAATACATCAGCCGCTAAAACAGTCTCTACATGGAGTTCCCCATGATTCAGCAATTCATCTTCTCTGTTCTTGATGTATGTTAAAAGCATACAGAATATCTGCCAGAATCTAACATTATTCTAATATACATTACACTGCTTAGAAAGTAGCTACAACGAGGCAGAATTTTCAAAAAATGCTAAAGTAATTAAACTGCTACTTAACTCAAGAATACTTATGAGGGGGACAGAGCCTAGTTGGCCAACTGAAAGCAGTGAATTTTGAGAGCTCCATAACTGGTATAATAATATAGGAAAATTTTATTATTTTCAAGTTTAAAACATCAGAAATCTATAGATAAATTACTAAACTACATAAATATCAATTTTGGTGGAGATATACAAAACTTTTCATGTCAAGTAACTTAGAGATATATCGAGTCACTGAATATGAACAACTCAAGGAATTCTCACCCAGATGCTGCTTTGAAAAAAGAACTTCAATTGATGACATCTACCTTACAGGAACTATCTTTGAAGATAGATGGCTTTAAAAATGACTTAGAAAATCTCAAATTAAATTCTCAAAAACAGACTGATGCTCTTAAGGAACTATTACAGCAACAACATACAAAAATAAGAAATATAGAGACTTCTCTAAATGACATTGAAAGGAGACTCAAAGAGGAAGAATTCTAAAAAGAATTTCTGCTTAAACAGAATACATGGCTGCTTAACAAAATTGATGACTTAGAAAACAGGAAAAGGAGAAACATTAGGATCTTTGGTCTGCCTGAAAACACTGAAGGAGAAGGCATTATTTCATTCTTAACCTGGATTCCTGAATTTTTAGACTTGAAAGAGGGACTTTCATTTGGAATTGAAAAGGCACATAGAGCCCTGAGGAAACCTGCTTCTAGGTCAACAAATACTCCATTTAGTTCCTTAGTTATAAAATTTCTTTCATTTCTGGACAAGGAACTAATATTAAAATCTGCTTGGAGAAAATCACCCTTAAAATATAATCAAAGCCTTATAAGATCTGACAATGATTATTCTTCCGGAATACTAGAACAAAGGAAAATAAGTTTGTCAAATAATAAAACTATTGAAAAAAAAACAACATTAAAGCACAGCTGGCCTTTCCAGCCAAGATAAAAATACTTTTTTGCCAATGAGATGAGAACCTTTAATGACTTAGAAAAAGCTACTATATTCATCAAAAAACAACAACATAGTGTCTATCCTAGATGATATGGAATGGATGGCCCCTTCTCTTAAAAGAATAAAAGAAACAAATCCTTGGACTGATGCTAGAAAATAGAAACAAAAAACTGATTCCAAGATAGCTGTCCCAAAAAATAACTCTTACAACTATATCTCTCAAAGCATCAACTGATATGGTACATCACTTGTCATCTGTTTTTATTTAAAAAAGGAGGGATTCTTAAACAACTGAGAAACAGTAATGATTTATTCAGAATGTTCAAAGAGTCCAATAATTCTTCACAAATAAAGGTAGGTCAAGATGGGTGGGTCTATATCACATTATCGATATTCCAAAATATTGAACACCATAAGCTCGGCCTTGGAATCTCGAAATGTGATATACTCGACTGCTCAGAACAGCGAATTTTTTCTAAACACTTTGTTTAGCTCATTAAGTTGATTCTTGATAAAAAAATAAATAATAAGCGCAATTTTATATTTAAAATGTATTTTGGTCCAAACACATTAAGGACTTACATAAGAGTGGAAGTCTGATTTATTGTGAAAGACTAAGAGCACTTGGTCTTGTGCAGTACCCTTTGCAGTGGTCTGGGAAGTGAGCTTGCTCGGATGTGTTGGGCATATGGGGATAGCTGATTCTAGGGGTGTTTGGGGTTGCCGGGAAGTGCTAGAGAGTCATCAGATTTCCTTTGTGGAAATATCTGTGGGACTGGAAAGTGTGCTGAGTGGTTCACTGGCAAAGTGGCCACTGCAGAACAGGCTGGTAAAATGGAACAAGACAAATATTGGTTTGGATATTTTAAGAACAGCCTGGAAACACACCACATGAACTAGTGAATGGTATTCTGGCAAAACTGGATGGGCATTGTTGCCCATGCTTGAAGTACTGATATGTGTGTATGTAAGGATGGAAATATACTTATAACAAATAAGAAACTAGAAAGGTCTCATAATTTAAAGTCTATGGACTGTATAAACATGCTTGGAAGGAGTTTATAATAAGAATAAACATTACAGCTTGTGGTCTCTCAAATAACTAAGCAACAGCCAAAAAAAAACACACACACAATAGTTATGTAATGTATGATTTTAGTAAATCTAGACATAAGATATATAATCATCATATAAGATGAAGCAGTCTGCTGAATTTAGATATTAAAGACAGGATTTAGTAACATGAGCGTGTGTATAATAACACTACTGTCTTAACTTGTCATAAATGACATACACTACATTGAACGTCAAGGGGAAGCATGATGATTTTCTTATATAATTAATATGTATAACAAGTCATGTAATTGCTTTAACTTGAATTGTAGTTTTTGTAACCCATCTTGACCATATATAATACTTAAGCGATTATCAAGGTAACTAATGTTTTATACATGACATCAAAGTGACAGAGTTGTTCAAGGGAAACAATAGAAGCCTAAACTTGAAATGTCACAGAATGTAGCAATCATATTCTGAACAAATAGTATTAAATTGACAATAGACACTCAGTTTAATAACATGGGCATGTATATAATAACACTACTGTTTTAACTTGTCATAAATGACATACACTATATTGAACATCAAGGGGAAGCATGATGATTTTCTCATATAAGTAAATTTGCATAACAAGTCATATAATTGCTTTAACTTGAATTGTGGTTTTGTAATACATCTTGACCATATATAATATGTAAGCTGTTACCAAGGTAAGTAATGTTTTATACATGACATCAAACTGACAAAATTGTTCAAGGGAAACAATAGAAGCCTGAACTAGGAATGTCACAGAATGTAACAATCACATTCTGAACAAATAGTATTAAATTGACAATAATCACTCAGTTTAACCTTTGCTGATTATACAAAATAGAATGTTGCCATTTAAATCTAAAAACTTTCAGTATATGCCATAAAATGGCAATTTATGAATATGGAAAGGGAGCTTGTAATCATTAATCACAATAAGTTAATTTGTTGTTTTTAACTTATAATTTCACTCATTTTATAATAAGAAATGACAGATATGAAAATCCTTATGTGTAGGAAATGGGGGGAAGAGGGATGCACTGATAATTAAAATGCACTAACTTTCATCAATGTTTACATAAAGCAAACTTGATGTTTTAAGTAAGTTAGCAACAAACAAAGTGATTACTTAAATGCTGGCAAACAATGAAATATAACTTCTGATACATCTAGTAAAATACATTGTATTATAAACATTAGGTATAAATATTATTTCCATCTATTTATATTAAGTAATAAGTTTTGAAAGACTTCATCAATAAAGGTGAATATGTTAAATAACTGTTTGCTATAATCTTTTACTGAAGTTTTATATATGATCCATCCTACTTTACTATGATTGAATTGCTTGTCATCTATCTTTCATGTAAATATTAATTGCTTATACAATAAATAGACATTTATATTGTATTATAATTCTGTCTAATCTACAATAGTACTATATCTGTTCGAAATAATATAAATATTGCTTATTCCTATTACAAATATTCTCCATATGATAATTCACTTTATGGAGCTCAGATGTTCTGGATTATCAAGGTATGAGTGATAATCTGATGGACTTAGGTTTATCCATCAGATTAGGAATGCTTTTTATTCCATGGCTAGTGCTGATCTTAGTTTTGTTAACATTTATTAGTTTAAATTTGTTATTTCACAAACACATTTTTAGTATGCCTGACCAAAACATTACTTTATTGGTAAACACTCAAAGTATAAAACTGGTAATTTCCTTTAAAAGCACAAACATATACTTTATAGTTATCAGAGGAAAATAAATGATAAATCCCAGGAGCAAAACAATGAAGGGCATAAAAGAGATGATACCAATTCCTTCGTGTTGAATAAATCCACGGAACTCAAGCTCTTCTTAAAACACTGAAAAATAGTTTAATTGTGCACACGGAATCACGGTTAGCGCTTTCGCTTCACAGCTTCATCAGACCAATCATACAATGACCAAGCTTCCATTTAAATAGAAGTAAAAGCGGGAAATTATGAATTCAACAGTGCATTTAAAGATAAATGTCCCATTTAAATATAAACATACACTACATAGAAAATACTCATGTCGCATCCATTCTAATGAGGAACTATAAACATTCACTCAAGAGTGTACGACCAAAGAGTTCTAAAACCTATATAAAAAATGAAAAAATATACATGTGTAGAAAGTATATATATGTATATAAAATGCAACTCCATTAATGCACTGCTTGTGAACGAACAACTGCAAACATTCATTAAAAACATGCTGAACATAATCATATCAATATCTATACAAAAAATGAAACATCATAAAAACTTAAAAAACAATGTGTAGTTATGTAAGCCACAATATAAACACACACATACGCTCACATTGTCTATCCTAAAAGTGATAAATTTAACTAGTGTAGGATGTCAATATAAATATGGACTTTAATTTAGGTAATATATTCACTTGGCCCAGAGTGAATCATGGTCGGAATAACCCTGCACGGAATATAGAGACTGTATCAAATTCTGACAACGCTGTATTTGTTGACAATTCTGTTGTCGATAATGTTTTGACTGATAATTCTGTTGATATAGTTGACAATTTGAATGCCATTAATAATGCTGCACATGTGGTAGAAGTCAACACCATTGTCACATCAAATGTTAGTTCAGCTATTGATTGTAATACAATTAGGGATGAGACAGTTGATAGTGTTGGTACAGCATTGACTTCCAGTAACACCGTACCTATCAATGGTCCTGTAGTGAGGAGGGAAACAGGTTCAGGGAGGGGGGCCACCAATTACTCCGTGTCTCCAGGCGATAATTTACCAGGTGTGAGTGGTGATACTGTTGAGAGAGTGTTTGATTCGAAGCATCCTTTTCCCATCAGACCACTCATCAGAAGGGAGGAAGCGGTCGGAGAGCAGAGGGCGACAGAAGAGGAAGTTCTCTCCAGACCACTCACACACATTGAGCATCAAGAAGATGTGGGAATCGAGGAAGAGGGATTAGTTTTTAACTTGTCCTCAGTCACATTAAGTTCTGACGAAAGGTATGTTTTGTCCAAGGGTCTTTCCTTTATACCCTCGAGTTTTAGTGCATTGGAGGAAACTATTAGGGATTTTAAGATTTTTATACGTAATTTGTCATTGAAATTGGTATTTCAAGATTCTACTCACCATGAAACACTCAGGAAACCAAGCACATATACTCCACCATTACCGCCTCTTTTGGCAGCATATAGTCGGTTAGTGGAGGATGATTTGTATAAATTATGGTATAAGGATGGCAGGTGTAATAAGAAGGTATACAACCTGAGTTATAACCAGAGAAGGGCCCTCCAGAATTTATGTAATAATCCAGATATTATTGTTAGATATTATTGTTAGACCTGCAGACAAGGGAGGTGGTGTGGTTGTGTTTGATTCCGACAGATACAACCGAGATATGTGTAATATGTTAAGTGATGAGAAGTTTTATATTTCTATAACTTCAGATAGAGTGAGGGCTATCATTGAGTGTGTTCACAGTATGTTGGTGGATCTTTTGAGGAGTGAGGTTATTGATAAGGAATTATTTGATTTTATTCAGGGCCTTCCGAAAGTCCACAAGAACAGAGTACATCCACCATTGAGGCCTATAGTAGCAGGAAGAGGATGGTCCACTGAACCTTTTTCCATTTATGTTGAAAGTAAATTGAGACCAATTGTTAATGACAACCGATACATTTTACGGGACACTAAACAATTCTTGTTAGACCTTTATGGTTTTTTGGGCACCAACCGGACAGATGTTGAATATATTTTTGTCACTATGGACATTCAATCACTGTTTACAGTGATACCCAATTCAGTGGGAGTTGAAATGGTGGACAGACATCTGAGAAGGGTTTCAGGGTATAGCGACAATGAGATAGATCTTCTCATGGCTTTTTTAGAGATAATATTGGAGTCTAATGTTTTTTGTTTCACAGACAGACTTTACCTCCAGCGATGGCGAGGCACATGGCACTTTTCAAATGCCAGCCCAAATCTTGTGATAGCTGAATGGGAGGTGAATGAAATGTTCCAGAATGCATTATATAGAAGGCATGGTTCCTTCTATAGGCGTTTTGTTGACGATTTATTTTTTCTGTGGGATGGCTCTATAGATGAATTGAATACTTTTGTAGATGAGATTAATGGCACGACTAGTTTTTTAACATTTGTAATGGAGTTTTCTCATTTTGGACATTTTTGTAGAGAAATTAGAAGGTTATACAGAAAAACATGTCATAGGAATACTCTCCTTCATCAGAGCAGCATGCATCCGGGGTATATATATAAAAATATTGTTCGAGGACAGATGATGCGAGCCTCGAGATATAACCCCGATGATGCATGCTTTAGGAATGAGTTAGAGAAGTTGACTGATAGATTCAGGGAACGTGGGTACATTGAGGATGATTTGGCTATAAATGTAGTGGATTGTGATAGTATGAGGAGTGAGAAGGCTGTTCCATACTTTTCCAACAAGTTTATGCACTCAGACAGTGGCAATGTTGGTACACATGATAGTTACAGTGGTGCCATTTGCCCAGTGTTTTATACTAAAGATGTAACTGGCATGTTCTATCAGTGGACCCTGCCATTAGAAGAGTGTTAGGTGATAGACCGAAGTTTGTTTATAAGAACAAACATAACTTGAGGAAGTTATTATGTTATCCTAAAATCCCTCTGAATAGGGGTATGGAGAGTTCCAATTTTACATCACCTTGTAACCATTGCAATTTTTGTTCATATGTTGAATCCGATCCTGTATTTACACACCCTGGTGGCTTTGGTGAGTTTATTTGTGTTCCGCATTCTATGTTGGCAAGACCAAACATTTATCACATTAGGATTGGCACTCTAACCAATGCTTTGGCCAAACATGTACAAGAATCTGGAGTTGATCATTCTTTTAAGTTTAGGATTTTAGAGAGGCTGTATGGCACACACCGAGGGGGTGATATCTCTAATGTAACAGAATCCAAAGAGAGTTATTGGATTATTAGGTTGAGATCAGATATGCCTCCAGGGTTAAATGGGAGAGTACCGATTAAACCCTTTCTCAAAATGAGAAGACTCAAAGTTTGAGTCTATGATGAACCCATATTTACATTGACATCCTACACTAGTTAAATTTATCACTTTTAGGATAGACGATGTGAGCGTATGTGTGTGTTTATATTGTGGCTTACATAACTACACATTGTTTTTTAAGTTTTTATGATGTTTCATTTTTTGTATAGATATTGATATGATTATGTTCAGCATGTTTTTAATGAATGTTTGCAGTTGTTCGTTCACAAGCAGTGCATTAATGGAGTTGCATTTTATATACATATATATACTTTCTACACATGTATATTTTTTCATTTTTTATATAGGTTTTAGAACTCTTTGGTCGTACTCTCTTGAGTGAATGTTTATAGTTCCTCATTAGAATGGATGCGACATGAGTATTTTCTATGTAGTGTATGTTTATATTTAAATGGGACATTTATCTTTAAATGCACTGTTGAATTCATAATTTCCCACTTTTACTTCTATTTAAATGGAAGCTTGGTCATTGTATAATTGGTCTGATGAAGCTGTGAAGCGAAAGCGCTAACCGTGATTCCGTGTGCACAATTAAACTATTTTTCAGTGTTTTAAGAAGAGCTTGAGTTCCGTGGATTTATTCAACATGAAGGAATTGGTATCATCTCTTTTATGCCCTTCATTGTTTTGCTCCTGGGATTTATCATTTATAGACTTGTTTTGCTGTGTTTGTCACTGGGAGCATTAACCCCACTGGGATTAGTTTTCTTGATTATATCAGAGGAAAATGTTTAATAGTCATAATGAAGCAAAAAATAGTCTAACCTAAGATGGATATAACTTTATCTTTAAATACCAATGGCTTAAACAATCCTAGCAAGAGATCAAATCTACTGAAATATTTAAAACTGAACAAAGCACAAAATGTCTTCCTTCAAGAAACTCATTTCAAAGCAAATGACAATTACAAATGGAATCGTAAGGAATATATGATATTAGTACAATCCACTTATAAGACAAAGACAAAAGAGGTAATTTTATGGAAAACAATTGTGATTAACCCAGAAATAATTTATAAGTAAGAAGATAAAGAAGGCCTTATGGCATTAGTAATAGTTAAATATAACAGAATGTGGACCCTAGCCAATCTATACTGGTTCCCAGGCATTGAATCAGGAACTGTTAAAAAACACTTGGATTTCATTTCCAATAATTATAAAGGCAACTTAATATCAGGAGGAGATTTTAACTGTATATTTGATATTTCTGAAACTACAAATAAAAGACTACTGCGTACATCTGCTGTATCAAAAGCTTTAAACAAGTGGGTAGAATCATTTCATCTTATAGATACTTTCAAATTTAAAGAAGATAAATCTTTGTTGTTTTCCCATCAAGATCACAGATTTGGTACCCAAACTAGAATAGATAAAATATTTGCTGCCCATAACTTACACTCTAAAATCATTAATTTCTCAATCACTTCCTGCCCCTTTTCAGACCACAATTCATTGATACTAAAACTTCAAAATGGGTACAAACCATTAATCTTTAACTCCAGAATTCCAGCATATATAACTAAAATTAAAGAGTTCAAACCCTGGTTATTATCTGAATTACAGTTTTTCTTAGATATTAATTACATCACAGAGATAAATAAAATACTGATACGGGACTCATTAAAAGCTTACATATATGGTAAAACCCTTCCTTGGTATAAAAAACATCAGAGAATGGGATTCTGAATTATTAGATCTACAATCCAAACTTTTGTCAGTAAAAACTGAAAAAAATCTAAATCATTTGGAGATGGAAAAGAAAGTAGAAGTATTAAACAATAAATACAGTGAAATTCTAACACATAAAACTAGTTTAGCTTTAGAAAAAATTAATACATTGGCCACTTCTCTCAATTATCTACATAATTTATCCACAAGAATCAAAATACAATCAAAAGCTAACAACATTAAAAGTATCTTCCATGAAAAGAAAGGGAAAAATGTCTCGGATATAGGTGACATTCTTGATGCCTATCGAAATCACTATATGGAACATTTCCAAAAAGAAAATATACATATTAATCAATTAAATCTAGATGAAAAATGTTCTAATATAAAAAAACAGAAAAATTAAAACTAGATCTGCAAGCACCCATATCCTACAAAGAAATTGCAGATACAATAAAAGAGGGTAAAAATAATAAAGCTCCAGGTATAGGTGGCATAATTATGGAAATATATAAACTTTTTCCTTCAAAGATACTGTCCCTCTTCCATAAAACTCTATTAGAAATTCAGTCACAAGCTTTAATACCACCCTCTTGGAGATATTCCTTAATCACACCAATCCTAAATGAAAACAAATCCTCTAACCTCTGTACCTCATATAGACCTATATCATTATTAAATAATGACAATGACTCATTTAGGAAAATTATTAATGCAAATATAGATTTAAAAATCTGGTTTGATCTTTTAACACCATTCATAACACCATTCATAGTTACAAAGAGCTATCCACATAAAATATACAGAGAAATAATTAATTCCTGGGAACAAAAAGGATTTGTTTGTTGGTTTCAATGTACCAAAGAACTAAATGTTCTGGATATGCAAACAATAGAAACAACATACAAAATTCCACAACAAGATTGACTAACTATGCAAAGCATTATGATGTATTCTCAAGATTTATGCAGAATAATTAGTAATTCTTCATTTAAAGAAATACCTAAACTTACAAAATACCTATATGAAATCATATATAATGATTATGACATGGGAAATAGTATTTCAGAAATTTACAAGATATTGATAAATTATAAAACAACACCCAAATCCTTATATTGGAATTATATAACAAAAGGACACTCATTACAGCTAACTGAAGAAATGAAATCAAATATTTTATTATCAATAAAACATACATCCTTTACACAATACTGGAAAGTTTTTAATTGGACATGCTTGCACAGAGGAGTCTTAACTCTAGATAGAACTACTAAAATGAATTCTTCCACAAAGGGAATATTTTGGAGGTGTGAGCAAATACACAATGCAGATTGGAATCACATTTTTTTCGACTGTGTTAAAATTAAGCCATTTTGAAAAGGTATTAAAAACTTTTTACAAGCTTTATTTAATGAATTGTTTAACTTATCTAAAGCTCTAGTATTATTAAATCTGTACAAAGGCCCTCATTTGAATGAGTCAAATATGTATCTTGTATGGACAATACTTGCAATCTCAAGGAAGGGTATAACAAGAAGATGGAATACAAACACAATACCAACTTTGGAAGACTTATACAGCCTACTGAAGACCACAGCATTGTTGGAAATTAAAATTAAAGAATTAAGGATTCATCCTAAGCCATTTATTAACAATCCATGGGAAAAAAGTCTTATCATTGATTGACACTCTACAATAACTGAACAGATACAGTCTGATAACTGGAGTGTTATACCTATATAGTAATTGTATATATTGAGCTCTGTTATAGTGTCAGGCAATTGTAAACAGTGTACATAGTTATTAAGATGTTATATACAAATACTATGGAATTTATTCAACTATATTTGAAAAATAAAAAAAATTTGAGTTTGTTGATGTCGCAGGCTAGGTTAAGGTCCCTACAGCAATGCAGTCTTGTCCCATTTGATTTGCGGAGGTGCAACATTTCCACTAAGGCAGGGTTTGAGAGTGCTCCTAGGCCTGTCACACATTGCCTCTCAGCAGTCTATGTGATACAGAGTACAGTGACAAGGCCTGCAGTCTGTCCATGTAGGTCATGTGTTGAAGGCCATGTATTTTCTGGGTGAGAAACCTCTTAGGTCTCTCCACTGCTGCTGGTGTCTGGTGAGTTATATGCAAAAGGGAGCATTGTACTTTATTATTGGTCTGATGAGGGATGAGTACAGTGGATTGATAACATCCTTAGTCTTTGATGCTATGCCCTTACTTATGAGGTGTGCAATGTAAAAGGTTTACTTTACCACTGTGGACACATGATGATCAAAGTTGAAGTTACTATCAACCTGCATTCCCAAATCTATCACCATTGAGTTGGAACTTAGGGAGGTATTATTAACAGTGTAATTTGCAGGGACCTTTCCTTTGTCAAATGGGATAATAGTGCATTTTTAGGGTTAAGTTTATGTCTGTGGCTTTTGCAACAATCATTTATGTATCTCAGTCCATTTTGTAGTATGTTGACATAATTTGGGGATTCAATGATTGCACACAGTTTGCAGTCATCAGCGAATTTGGTGAGCCACAGGCCATCTGTTATTGCCTGAATTTCTGAGAAATAGATTCCAAACAGTAGTAGGCCCAACACAGACCCTTGTGGAACACCACTGATAACAGCTCTGCTGGTAGTGGTGGAGTCCACAGCTATGGATTGTATGTGTTCTGTTGGTGAGACAGTTGGCTACCCATCTAATGAAGTGAAGGGTTAATGCCAAGCTGGGTAATTTTCTCAATGATGCCTGAGTGGGTGATTGTGTAAAAGCCCTTGGCCAAGTTGAGATAGGCAGTATGGACTTATTTGCCTTCATCCAGGGCTTTGGTGACACTTTTGAAGAATTCCACTAGGTTTAACAGGCATGATCTGCCCTTAACTAAGCCAAACTGTGTCAGGTGCAGAGTTTGAAGGTCACCAATGTCCTTGTTGATAAGGTCCAAGATGGCCTTACAGACAAGCCTGGTCAGGCTTGTGTATCTATAGTGCCATTAGCCGGTTGAGGGATGCCCTCTGTGCAAGGGGATTACACTTGCTGTTTTCCACTCTGCTTGGACAAAGCCACTTCTTAAACTGTGGTTGAACAGACTACCCAGTGGTTCCACTAAGTCTTGCTTTACACCATTTAGTAAGCAGCCTGGGATGTTATCCGGACTCACAGAGGTTATGTTTTTGGCCTTGGCCAATGCTGTTATGACCTGTTATTTGGAGATAATAGGTAGAGAACTGGTGACAGGTATGCTTTGGGTATGATTGGTGGAGACAGGGGTGTGAAAGTTTTGCCAAACCTGTCTTCTAAGAGGTTCAGTATGAGTGGTGCCGTCCACTATAAATTCAGTGCAAAGCTTGGCCTTCCTTTTTACATTACAGACCTAAATAAAGAATTCCTTGTATTTATCCTTAGCTATGGATGCTAATTTAGTTTCATAATTAGCTTTAGAGGACTTTGCAAGATCTCTAATTTACTTGTTCAAGGTATGGAAGGTGTTGTTCTGCTGAGACTGTTCCCTCTGATTCCTGGACATCAATTTTTTTCTCTTGTTGTGTAATCGATTTATGTTAGATGTCCACCATGGTGGCTTGTTTTCTCATGAGTAAGTTTTCATCCATTCTGGTACAGCTAAGTCTATGCACTTGTAAAGGTGTTTATATAGGGCATTTGTGTACACCTCCATATAGGAGTCTTTACTGTCAGTGGTGGCAGGAGGTTTGAAATATTTATGCCATCACTTATGAGGCTATAGTTTGCTTTGGAGAAACATTTCAACCTTTTGGATCTTGAGGGGTATGAGGTATTATTGTTGAATTGAATGTGACTGATTAATGGTTAGACCTTACCAGGGAGGGTCTCACACATGGTTTGGTGTAGCGATCTCCTGTGTTGGTAAGTCAAAGACATTTGAGCCCCTTGTGGGGGTGTAGACTGACTATTTCACAGCGTTTGTGTTTATAAAGTGCAGGAACCTTAGGGCAAATGTGTTTGAGCTTATATATGTAGCCCAATCAATAGAAGGATAAATAAAGTCACCCATGCCTAGGATGTTTGACTGTATTATGAATGACTCAATTACATCCAGGTATGCACTGTGTGGTTTTCATGGCTCATGTTGGTGGAAAATGTACCTAACAATGATGTGGAGGGGGGGGTCTTTCTTACAGTCATACCTTTCAGCCTCTTAGCGAAAGAAATCTGGACAAAGCCATAAATAGTGGGGAAACAAAGGCCCAAAAATAGGAACAATTTTTAAATATTGCTCTTACAAACTTAGAAAGTTGATAGAATAGTAGGTTTTGCATTAGCATTCACAAATTTTCTGAAGAGTATGAAGTCTGAAACTCAAATGTCTGTCATTATTTTCTGAGTTTAGTCCTCAATATCATGCTAATAATTTGCCAGAAAAACAATATTTTATGAGGAAAAGATCAAAAATATGAGGCAAAAATGTGGAAGGTTAAGAGGTATGCCTACATTTAGCTGGACTTGGAGTAACTCTAGGGAGTGGTACTGCTTAACCAGTCTTGAGGTGTATTTCTCTTTTACAAAGATGGATACACCTCTTCCTTTGCTACTTTCACTTTCATTTTGCTGCATGAACACATGGAAGGCAATATAGCCTTTCATGACTGGAGTACTGTCTGCAGCACTAAACCGTGTCTTTGTGACTGTACAAGCATCAACATCTTCCCAAGCAAGTAGTGCCTCCATTGAGTGTAGTCTCTGATTTAGACTCCTAGCATTAAGCAGCATAACCTTCAGTTTGTCTTTTGATGATATTTTTATGTCAGGAATTTTGTTCTTATGACATTGCCTAAAAAAGCCACTATGGGGGAGGCAAGTACCTTTGTCAGTAACCGAAAGGCAAGAGGTGACAGATGAAGACCATCCCTGGCAAAGCAGCATGGTCTGTCAACTATATTATCCCAGGTTGACAAATAATGAATCCCCCTGGACTGACACCAGTAGCAAAGCTAAATGATGAAGTCCACAATTTTTTTGTTTGTATTGAGGCATCATCCTGGGTGAAGGTAGAATGCTACTTAGAGCTACGGACAGACCTGTCCAGGACACATAATCTAAGAGCTCAGTCATATCTCTCTTCATATAGTCCAGTGAGGTACATCTCAAGTCTTTACTCCAACATGGAATACGACAGAGGTGTAACTGTGCTTGTTGCTGAGAGACTTGAGTGCAAGCCTGACTTAGGCAGCTGACCGTGACTTTCTCCTTGTACAACCTGGTGAGGGGGACATCCATGTGCCTCATTATGGATTCACCTATAACCAACACATTGGTTTTCAGGTGTTTTGCCTTAAGGTCTCCATCAATGACACATTAATACATTTGTTTTTATATTTAGTGGGTTCCGTTGGGACTGTAATGTGTGTAGAAGGTTTGGATTTGTGAGGTCTCTGCTGTTTTGGTGAGGTTCTAATGACTATCTCTGCATATTTGGGGTTATATGTTGTGCACTTGGTTTGTTGAGTAGGTGAAGTGTTTGTGTGCTGACAACCTGTTTGATATCTGGTTTGTTGTTACCTGAGAGAGAGAGCATTTATTCTAGATTCATTGTATAGTTGCATCTCTCACATATTGTATTTGTAAGTATTAAGAGTACATGGTTATCAGTATACATGAGGCAATAGAAGCCTAGGTGTGTAAATACACAAGTACCCTTAATAAGCATATTTGCATGGTCATTCTTAGCAGAGCAATTTTGTGAGCAGCAATAGCTGGACCTGTCTATGAGGGACATAGGTGCCATCCCAGAGGTGACCTGACAATCATCCAACCAATAGTGAAGGTTGTGCTTGAACAGGGTTATTGAGGACCCCTGCTTCACATGCAGTGGGAGCCTATAACAAAGGACTGTGAGTCACTGGGTGAGATATCCATCTCCCCTGAATGTTCTATTTATGTCACAGGTTAGGTTGAGAAGCCTGTGCCAAGTTATTCCTGTTCCATGTGATTTGTAGATGTCCAGCATGTCCAGTAGGGCAGGGGCTGAGACTTCTCTGTAGGTCACGCATAGGTCACCACTCGGCAGCTTGCAGGATTCTGAGTACAGTGATAGCAGATGTCGAGCATGTCCAATAGGGCAAGGGCTGAGACTTCCCTGTAGGTCAAGCATAGGCTACCGCTCAGCAGCTTGCAGGTACTGAGAACAGTGACATGTCTTTTAGTCTTTCCATGTATGTGATGTTTGGAGGACCTGCATTCTCCCAGTCACAAACCTCTATTTTTTCTCCAGTTGCTGCAGTTGTCTGGTGAAGTACAGACAGAAGGGAGCCTTGTTCTCAATTACTGATTAGAAAAGGGTGGAGTACAACAGAGCTGGTCTTGGATGTGATGTCTATATGTATGATGTGTGCAATGCAAAATGTGTGTCTCACCACCATGGACACATAATGATGAAAGTGTAGACTGCTATGAACATGTGGTCACAAGTCTGACAACACTGTGTTTAAGCTGAAAGTGTGCTATGTATATCATAATTAGCAGGGGTACTTCAATGCCAAAGGGGACAATGAGGCATTCTTTGCTGTAAGGTTTAGTCTGTGAGTTTGGCACTAATCATTTCTCTCTGTCAGCCCCATCTGTAAAATATTATCATCATTGGAGGAATCTATATGAGGGTGTCCAATTAACAGTCATCTGTGAATGTGGCAAACTACAGGACATCTACTATTGGCTGCACTGCAGGGAAGTAGCTACCACACAGTTAATGGCTCAGCACAGATCCTTGGGGAATTCCAATTGTAAGTGGCTAGTGGGTGGATGCAGTCCCCAGCTTTGAGAGTGTGTGTTCTGTTGGTGAGCCAGTTGGCTATCCAGCTAGTACTGTATGACTTAATTCCCAGATGGCACATTTTCACTATGAGACATGAATGGGGGATATTATCAAAGGCCTTGGATAACTGATCATAGGTGGTATGTCCTGTTATCTGTCATCCAGATCTTCTGGGTCAATATCAAAGAAGTTCACAAGGTTCAATAGGCAAGATCTATACTTGACAAACACAACATGGGTCAACTCAAGTATGTTGAAAGTCACGTATTTCACTATGGATAAGGTCCATGCTGATCCCGTCCCCAGCCTTACAGATAAGGCTTATTAGGCTTATGGGTCCATAGTTGTAGTTCTGTGTGTTACCAGATAAATGTGCATGTCTACCCTTGCCAAAATCAAGATGGGTAGGGGCAAGTTTGTTGAAGGTCACCTCTCTCCCATGCTGACTCCATCAGTAGCCTTGCAGATAAGGCTTTTTAGGCATATGGGTCAGTAGTAGTAGTTCTGCATGTTACTGGATTGATGTGCATTGCATACACAACATTTGATGTTACTTTCTGTAGTGTAGGTGATATATGTGTGGAAAAAGTACTGAAATGCCAGGGTTGCAGTGCTTGTGGATAGGATCTTCATTATTTTAAGGTTTCCACATGTAATGTCATGTCATACACAAGAAATGGGCAATAAACAGCAGTAATACTTAATAATATGTAGTTTTCCATTGCACAACAATTAGCAAAGTATATACACATGGGAGATATGCCTCTTTGTACACTGCTTAGCAGGGCGCAAATACAAGCTGCATTGCTAAAGTCTGACAGGTAGTATTGTCTCTATGAAACACACCTGCTACTTAACTGACTTTGTGGCAGCACATGTTAATGCATTGATACTTTCCTTTTTGGGGCCAAATGGTACTGAGTTTGAATTCTTTTCTCTATCTCTCTGTTTTTTTTTCTCTGACACTGTTTAAGCGATGTGCTGCTTAGCACAAACACTGAAAATGGAGAAAAATGAAGGTCAGATTTTGTTATGCTTATCTGGTTTGCATGAAGTACCCAGGAAGCAAACTGGACCCAGACAACCAAGAATTGAAAACGGATGCATTCAATTTCTACTACTGGGCATTGTGCAAACCCACTAAGTGACGTTGCGCTACAGTTAACAGCGAGACCTTAATAATGATTATTAAACTAGGGAATGTCATGTAACTGGCAGCAGGTGTAAGTGTAGGGCTGGAGCCCGGATGGTCCTGGGTTCTAGGACAGGGTGTCCACGCTTTGTTTTTTTGATTGTGGGTATACTGTGTACTATGTTCCTGTAAGTATATTGCTGCTATCTGGACTGGCATGGCCTTCATATTTGACTACCACACTTATACAACTGCCTGTATATCAAATAACCTTGAAATGTCATTGCTTGCCACTGTTGTGCACTGCTTACCATCATGCAAACATGTTTCTCGCTAGTGCGCACCCCTGAGCACCGTGTTTGCACAATGGTAAGCAGTGTGCAATATTTTCAAACAGTGTGCACATTCCCAGTAAACACAATAACTGGAATTGGCAAGTAATCATCAGAAATGAAAGACAAAAAGTAACCAGCCAAACTGTTGATAATATACCAAAATGAACCAGGAATCCAGGAATCCAGGACACCAAAGAAAAATACCAAAACAAAAGTCCGTGTGTTATATCCAAAAGTTTAAACAAAAGTCCATTTATTGTGAACATCAGACTCCATTGCTCTTGGTCCATGGTAGACATGGCAGGCATTCAAGGAGAGGGTCTGAGATTTAGGGCTCAGAGATGGGGTGTCCAGGAATGCAAGGTTTGTGTTGAGGTCCTAGTGAAACACCACAGTGCCAAATTGCTGCAGGGAGACTATTCTGGGTCCCACAATAAGTAAGAGGCTTGGGACAATTTGGCTCAGGCTTTAACCAGTGCCACCAGTATTCACACTTGAGATCAATATAGGCATCACTACAATGACTTCCAAAGGAGGAAGAGGGATACCTTCAACCATGGGATCGAGGAATTTAGGATGAAGGACATCCCAAAGATGTGTATGTATTAACTATAGAGAGTTCTTGTAATGCTTAAAAGCTAACTAGTATTCATAATCATATTCTGTTCTATTCTGTTTTTTCAACAGCTGCCATGGAAAGGGAGTGCAGTGTCAGGACCCATGCTGCTAGATTGGTGAGGATGACAGAGGCATGTGGTATGTATGCAGCAGAAGAGTGGTGTTATTGTAGCATTAAAAGTTAAAGACTGTTTGTTTGGTATTTTATACAGTTGTATCAAATTGAGCATGCATGTCTGAACTTTAAAAAGCAAGTATGCATGCATTAGTCTGTTAGACTTTAGTCAGAGGTGGTAGGTTCAAATACCACACTTCCCAATTATATAATACTGTTAATTATTACATTATAATTTAAAAGTTTAAAGTAAAAGCTCTATACCAGTGGCACAAATGCCCTGCTGTAAACTGTAATCTGTATAACTGGAACATGCATATGTGCAATATATGCACATGTAAAGGAGTACATGCTGCAATCTGTAGTAAAGTGTGTATCTGTTGGGAGCTGGTAGTCTTAAAAGGAATAGTTATCTGTTAGGAGGTAATAGTCTTAAGAGTAAAGGTTAAATAATAGAGTCAAATAACTGTATTAACACATTGTATGTTACATATGAAAGTACTAATCTTATCTCCTTTTTTTCTCACACCCCAACCCTTATCTCTGTCATTTTTTTGGTTATTTTATATTATGTGTTGTCAAAATGTGTCCATGTTATCCATGTGTACCACATCATAAAATGCTCCACAGCGCAGTGGGGTAGGCCTGCCCCACAGGATCCACATGCCCCCACTCCACTGGCCCCAGCACCCCTATCCAGCACATCTGGAAGCCAACCTGGCAGCACTGCCTCTGCTGCCCCTGTACTACCTGCCCCCTCATGTAGTTCTGCCATGGAGGATAGTTCAAAGATTCCCTCCTGGAGCAGTATCAGAGGTGGTGAGTTTATCATCCATTCTGAACTGCCAGTACACTGCACTGTTGGTGCATGCCTGTGCTGTATGGAGGGGCTGCTCTCCCTCATTTTATGGAGGACCAGGACGAGGAGAAGCTGATGTCAAGTGCTCCAGCCAGTGGCACTGTGAGATGACAGTGATGACAGTCCAGTGAGTGAGGACTCATTTTTTTACTGTCACCCAGCTTGATGACCATGGATCCTGGATGTCCCTACCCTGACTGCATCCATGGTGTCCACCAATGTCTTGGGTATATCACCATCCCTGTTTCTTGTCTTTTTTGTCTTGTTTGTCTGCAATTGCTTGCTCAACTACCCAATTTACCAGACCTAGACATACCTACATCCCTTCCCCAACATTCCTCTCCCTCTCTCAAAAAAACATCGTCCCATACATAGCTCTCCATTTCTCACATGTGTCTTCATGACACACTTGATTCAGTCCAATTGGCTATGCAACATGATTGTTTTGTGGTCACCCCTTTCACTGGAGGTGACAGTCCAAATTCAGTTAATATTCTGCATATATTATCAGTTTTTACTGTTGAAGAAATGGATAGCTATGGTTCTTTCCTACCTCCCTCTTACGCATTCCTGTATTGCTATTTGTTCTTCCCCTCCTTTCTCCCCATTTCACCACTGTCCTATCTTCCCCATTTCTTTTCTTTACTGCATTATTGTGTGATGGTGTACATTGTGCACCAGCTTGCAACAACAGTAATGCAAAACTAGTTAAAAGCAATAGATACAGTTATATTCAAACCAGGTATCATCTGGCCCCAAAAAGGAATGTATGTCTGCCATTTACTGCATTAATATGTGCTGCCACAGAGACAGTTAAGTAGCAGGTGTATTCCAGAGACTCAATACTAACTGTCAGGCTTTGTCCTTCCCCCTGCATTTGAGCTCCCATGTTTTGTGAATAGGTGTGCATTGTGCACCAATGTGCAGCAAAGGTGAGTGGTGGCAAAAATGCAGCAACACATCTTGTATGAAGTCATGTCACTGCATTATCATTTTGTCATGAAAAGTATTTTAAAGTATTACATATGCCTGTATTCAAACCCAGTGTCATATGGACCAAAAAGGAATGTATCAATGCATTAACATTTGCTGCCACAAAGTTAGTTAAGCAGCAGGTGTATTTCATAGACTCAGCACTAACTGTCAGACTTTAGAAGTGTGGCTTGCATTTGTTCACTGCTTACCTACATGCAAACGTGTATCTCACATGCATATGCATTTTGCTAACCGTTGCATAAACCCACTGTTTGCCTCACTATGGAAATATTTATATTATGCTGTATTACTGCTATTTACTGTCCACTTCCTTTGTATGACATGAAATTACATGTAGAAAAATTACAAACTGAGGGCCCTAGCTGATTGTATGTCATATATTTAAAATCTATCCAAATGTTGGCACTCCATCAAGCACTACAGCCCTGGGGTCTCAATACTTTTTCCACACATATATCAACTACACTACAAAATGTAATATCAAATGTTGTGTATGCAATGCCCATCAATCTAGAAACATGCAGAACTACTACTACTGACCCATATGCCTAAAAAGCCTTATCTGCAAGGCTACTGCAGGAATCAGCATGGACCATATCTACAGGGACAGAGGTGACCTTCAACAAACTTGCCCCTACCCATCTTGGTTTTGGCAAGGGTAGATCTTTCTTATTAACCCTTGTGTATGTCTTGGATACTGACACCAAAGACCTGGATGAGGGATAACAGGACATACCACCTAGGTTGATTTATACAAGCCCTTTGACACCATCCCCCATTAATGTCTCACAGTGAATATCTCCCATCTGGAAATTAGGCCATACAGTATTAGATGTATAGCCAACTGGCACAACAACAGAACACACAGTCTCAAAGTTGGGGACTGCACGTCCACCACTAGCCCACACACCAGTGGAATACCACAATGATCTGTGCTGGGCCTTCAACTGTTTCATAAATACTTCCCTGAAGCACTAGTACATGGCCTGTACTTTACCAAGTTTGCAGATGACTGTTAAATGTACTCACTCATATAGAGTCTCCCAATGATGATGCCATATTACAGTAGGGGCTGACACAGACTGATGATTGGTGACAAACTCAGGGAATGACTCTTTGTCACCCTTGTTAATCATGATATGCATAGTACCCCCCTAAGCTCAAACACAGTATTGTGAGAGTTGGGAACACATGTTGATAGCAATCTACACTTTTATTACTATGTTCCCATAGTGGTGACACACAGTCTGCATTGCACACATCATACATATGGATATCACATCCAAGACCAGGGTAGTCATCCCTCTGCTGTACTCTATCCTATCACACCAATAATGGACTACAAAGCTTACATCTCTCTGTAGGTCACCAAACACCTGTAGCAATTGGAGAGAACATATGGCTGTGCCTGAGAGACTCACAGGCCTCCAAACATAACACTGATGGAAAGACTAACATACCTGCCACTGTACTAGGTATCATGCAGCTTGCTGAAAGGAGATCTATGGTTGCCCTGCAGGGCTAACAGACCTTGCCCTTCTGAAAATGATGGACATCTGCAATTCAAATGGGACAACATAGCCTGTGACATAAACAGAACATGCTGGGGAAAGAGTTATATCCCACAACAATTCATCCTTCTCTGTAATAGGCTCCCACTGCATGTAAAGCAGTGTTCCTCAATGACCCTGTTGAAGTGCAAACTTGACTACTGATTGGGTGATTGTAAACTCACCTCTGGACTGGCACCTGTGTCCCTCTTGGACATAACCAGTTGTTGCTGTTCACAAACATGCTCTGCTAAAAATGACCATCCAACTATGCTCAATAAGGGTACTTGTGTTTTTACACAGACTTCTAAACACCCTCGTACTATTAAGCTAGTACCCTCATATGTACCTATGAAGCTATGTGCCTATGCAGGCCTCACAATCTGTTGTCCCCCACATGACATGCTGATTTCATATACTATAAGTTCACCTGCACTCTTGCATAAGCCAGACTTGTGTCATTGCACTTGCGTTAAGTACTGTGTTCTGTAGTCCATGTACTTAGGTAGATGTTCTGTTCTCACTGCAATCAACTGTGTGTGTGTGTGTGTGTGTGTGTGTGTGTGTGTGTGTGTGTGTGTGTGTGTGTGTGTGTGTGTGTGTCTACACAGCAGAGCAGACTTGTATATCCTACAGTTAATTCCCCAATTACATGGATTGCCAGTATTTTGATATTTGCTCATGCCTACACATCCATTTCATATAGCCCACCCAATCTCTTGTCTCCCACATGACCTGCTGATGTTATCTACTATAAGTTCACCTGCACTGCTGTATAAATCAGACTTGAGATGTGGGGCTTGTGTTAAGTGCTGTGGTATGTAGTCTGTGTACTTAGATAGGTAGGGGTTCTATTCTCACTGCGGTCGACTGTGTCTGTGTGTGAGGTGTTGCTTGACATTACAGAGACCATTTTACACTAGCATGTGGGGCATTGTTATCTTCACCTCACCAGACACTGCTGATGTCATCAGCTATGTCATTTTTGGATAAGCAGTACTCCCACCAGGGCAGGGTCAGAGACTGACCTGGGGGCCAGGCAGAAGTCACCTCATCCTATACAATAACGTTTACAGTGATGTGGCTTTTAATATATATGCATACATCATGGCATGGTGTGTAGGCCCTGTGTTATCTTGTTCAGAAAGCCCTGTGGTGTCTCCAGCTGTTACAAGTATCTGGTGAGATACATGTAAAATGTGCATTATACTCTATTAGGGCTGAAATGAGGTTTGAATACATTGCTGTCATACAATCCTAATCACAATATGATAATTTTATGATGTGCACAACATAAGCTTTCAATAGCAGCATGGAAACTTGGGGGTCAAAGTTCAGACTGGCTTTCTAAATGCATTCCCAGTGCTTGCATTACTGGGTTTCTCCATAGCAGGTCTTTTGTCAATGCTGTGATTAACATGGAACTACACTTTTTATACAGGCAGCATTACAAATACACATTTCTGCATTTATTTGTAGATCGTGTGCCTTTGTCACCATTCACTTGTGTGTGTTAGCGCCTCATGCACTATCACCATTGGTGGACTCAATGATTGCACACTATATGCAAGAATCAGTAAACTTGGTAAACCAAAGGCCATATACTTTAGCCTGAAATGTCAAGAAATACAGTTCAAACAGTTAAGGGCCAAGCACAGACCCCTGGAGTTTGCCAGTGGTGATAGCTCTACTGGTACAGATTGATTCACTAACTTTCACTGTCAGTGAGCCAATTATTTACCCATCAACTGACATAAAGTGTAATGCCCAGCTTTGGGGTTTCCTCAATGATATCCACATGTCTGATTGTGCCAAAACCATAAGTCAGATGACAATACACAGTTTGCACTGTCTTACCTTCATCCAGGTCTATCACACAGAATCCATGTGCTGTGACAACAAAATTGATCTCCTATGGCATGACCTAGCATGTGCAACTTTCTGATATGGTTGAATACACACTTGAACACACCCTCTGCAAGGCCTATGCTACTGCACAAGGGTGTACATCAGCATGCATTTACCTGAGTTGGAGGGGGCAGCACCTGATGCATGCATGTACAGGGATATTCTAACTTTCCTTGACTGTGAGGTAGACCAACATGTCATCATGGACCTCTTCTACATGTACATTAGCAATATTCTAGGGATGTACAACAGACCTGTGTGAGTTGTTACTAGTACAACAGGTCCGTTACATCAGATAAATGTCCTCAAAGGGATCATTGAGGGCATACATGATGACAAAAGTATTATCTTGTGGAACTTGAACAGATGAAAGCATTTGACAAAAATCCACCACTGAAGTATTCAATCAACACTGTCATATGTGGCATAAACAGCTATATCACCAAATGGTAGATGAGTGTATGACATACATGGCATCTCAATATGTTATAATGTATGACATGGCATATATCTCAGGTCCAGTAATCAGGTCAGTACATCAGGGGTGTCTGCTAGGCCCTTTCCTGCCCATTGGTTAAGTGATGAACATCACAGATGACATACACATGCAGTGTCCAAATAGCTGACTAAAGGGCTAGGGCAATCACTGACTCCAGCTGTAATATTAGTATAATACAGACAGTATCAACGCATACCAGAGACTGCTGCTACAGTAATGGCAACACCTGCATTGATGAGACACATGGAGGGATATGTTGAATCAGGACACAAAGACACCACCCAAGTATAATGTGGACATCACGCCCTATAATCAGACCAATACGCATGTGACCTGTGTCTTGGGGTAGAGGGTAAGTGGTACATCCACTAGCATGTGGTCACAGTGCTGACTATTCCATTGAATGTAACACAACTAATGGGTATGTGAGAGACATGTGCATCAGAGGCCATAATAACTTTATGGTTCCCAGTCTTCACACAGTAATAATTGTGTACAATATACCCATCTTCATGTATGTCCCTACACATCTTCCAGTGATGTATAACTGAAGTGTACCACCTTTGTCACAGTGCACTTTCATATATCTTATTGGCCATACCTAGGTATTCTTTCTGGAGAATAGACATGACTGTCTGATGGTGCATAACACCAACAGGTTCATATGTTCATAGGTATTTACAATGCTAATGACCACAAGGGCCTTTTTAAGCCTAGCCATGCATCCCAAATCTGTGACAAGTTCTAGTACCCTTGATAAGTGTAAGTAGGGGCTTGGGAGATGAAACATTTACAAGCAGGGGCCTGAGAGATGAACCATTTACAGGTTGCCTGCGTCAGTTAGAGACATAGGTGCCAAGCTGGGGATGAATTATTTGTTCCCCATCCAATTGTCCAAGCCCCACTTAAATTAAGTTATGGAGGAACTCTGCTTCACATGGATGGGGAGCCTGTTTCAGAGACGAGGTAGTCTCTGGGATGCATACCTGTCTGCCCAGAAGGTGCCACATATATCACAAGCAAGGTTTAAGTCTTTAGAATGGGTAACTCTGGTGCTTTTTGTTTTGTGGATATGCAGAAGGTACATCAGAGTGGGGTCTGATGATGCCCTGTATGCCAGGCATAGCTGTCCCCTCAAAAGCCTGTAGGAGACAGAATACAGGAATAGGGCCTTGAGGTGGTCTGCATAGGACATTTTATATACACCATGTATCCTTTTAGTGAGGAACCTCTGTAGATGTTCCAGTTGTTGGATATGCCTGCTTAGGTATATGCTAAAGAGGGGGGATTATACTCAATGATAGGCCTGATGAATATCAAATACAGTAGAACAACGACTTCTTTGGACTTAGATGTTATACCTTTGTTTATAAGTTGCACAACATAGAATAATTTCCTCAGTACTGTAGACATGTGAGGGTCAAGGGCTAGATTACTACCTATGTTCCACTAATCAGGCTAAACAAGGAAAAAGTTACTGTCAGCTGCCTGTCAAGTGCCAGGATCCACCACATAACGCACGCACTCAGGTCACTCCACAAGAAGTACAAATATGACTCTGTCATTGTCCATGTTGGTGTGAATGACCTGAGATGTACCTCCCTGGACTACATGAAAAGAGACATGGAGGAGCTCTCCGATCTTGCAGCCCAGGCCAGTATGACCCTAGCCCTGAGTAGCATCCTGCCATCACCCAGAATGACACCACAGTACAAGGACAAAATGATTGACTTTAACAATTGGCTAAGCTTCTGGTGTCATTCTAAGGGAATCCAGAATCTGTCTGCCTGGGATGACATGATCGACAGACCATGCTGCTTTGCCAGAGATGGCCTGCACCTGTCACCCTTGGGATTCCGGATACTGGCAAAGGCTCTTGCCACCCCTATAGTGCCTTTTTTAGGCAAGGTTCAAATGACAAATTCACCACCATAACAGGTACAAGCAAGCAAAATCTGAGGGTAATGCTACTCAATGCTAGAATTCCAAACCTCAAAATGCACTCACTCAAGGCACTCCTTAAAATGGAGAACATTGACATCTGTGCAGTGACAGAGACCTGGTTCAAAGCTCCAGAGAGCACCCCTGCATTACCAGGCTATAATTCATACCACACCTTTTGGCCACCAAACCCGGACCAAAACACTAAAGGTGGAGACGTGTCCATATTCATTAAGGATATCCACACCTCCAAGCTAGTTGCTCAGCATAATGCATCCGAGATTATCTAAGTTCAACTAACTTTGGGCAAAACCGCAATCCAGATTGTAGCTTGCTACAGACTCCCCACCATGCCCCAGGATTCCCACTCCTCTTTTCTTGATACACTGGAAAATATTAAGGTACAACCCAACACTCTAATAATGGGTGATTTCAACTACCCTACCATTAACTGGGAAAACTATTCATGTACCAACTCTTTTGCTCAACGTTTTCTGGAAATCATCAATTCCAATGCTGTGGATCAACTTATCCACACTCCCACCAGAGGCAGCAATATCCTAGACCTGGTCATCACCAACATGGGTGACCAGTGTTCCACACCAGAGGTCAGCTCCTCATTGGTCAGATCCGACCACAAGCTAATCACCCTAGACATCCACATCCCACTCCCACCACCCATTAGGAAAACAACCGTAAAAAATTTCTCCAAAGCCATCTTCATGCTTCTTAAGACAGAAATGGCAAATTTCATAACACCCATGCAGATGGACAATAGAGGTACGACTGCTGAATCCTAGACAAATGCACTTTATAAGCACTTACACGAGTGCATGGATAATGCTATCCCTAACAGAACCAAGATGCTATCCTCCAAAAAAAAGGAAGCCAGTCTGGTGGTCTTCTGTCATAAACAAACTCTACAACAGAAGAAAGAAACTGTTGCAAAAAAGAGTAAAATCCCATGACTGGAAGAACTCCCTGGTCAGCCTCAGTAAGAAGCTGAGATCCCTCATAAAATCCTCCAAAGCTAGTTATGAAAACAAAATTGCCACTGATTCTAAAGACAACCACAAAGCATTCTATAGCTATGTCAAAAATCTCAATGGCAACACTCAGATCTGCTCTGAGTTACAGCACAATGACACTAAATATACAGAACCAACTTATATTGCCAACATCCTGGCAGATAGGTTCAGTGCTAACTTTACCCTCCCCTCACTCCCTAAAGGGTCCATCTTTATACTGGAAGAATGCAAAGTTCCTGTAATCACGGCTGCACAGGTAAAAACTTCACTCTCCAAAGCCAAGAACACAGCATCCATGGGACCTGACAACATCCCAGGCTGCCTTCTACATGAACTACAGAATGAACTGGCACCCCACCTAAGTACCATGTTCAATCATAGCCTCACCTCAGGCTTTGTGCCCATTGAATGGCGCACCGTGACAGTTATCCCACTCCACAAAGGGGAGGGCCACAACAGACCCCGGGAACTACCACTCCATTAGCCTGACGAGCCTCGTCTGCAAGGCCATGGAACGTATCATCATGGAACTCATAAACAAAGACATTGGAGATCTCCAAACCCTGGACCCCACATAGTTTGGGTTTGTAAAAGGCAGATCATGTCTCCTAAACCTGATAGACTTTTTTCAAGTAGTCACCAAAGCCATAGATGAGGGTAAGGTGGTTCACACAACCTATCTAGATCTCACCAAGGCGTTCAACACCATCCCCCACTCTGGAATTATAGATAAACTCACCAAACTAGGTATAAATCCCTATGTCACAAGATGGGTTGCCAACTGGCTTACTGAAAGAACCCAGACTGTGAAAGTAGCTGACTCCAAATCAGACTTCAGACCAGTGACAAGTGGAGTACCACAGGGTTCAGTCCTGGGTCCGCTCCTGTTTGGTATCTACTTCTCTGAAGTACAGGCTAACACAGAAGGTCTTTGGCTAACTAAATTTGCAGATGACTGCAAACTAGAAGACATAATTGAAACTCCTAACGATGTGGACATCCTACAAAAGGGCCTCACTGAGACAGATGCCTGGTGTCAAAGACATGGTCTCAAGCTCAATGCCAAAAAGTGCATTGTCATCCTCTTTGGTAAAAATTCTGTACCCATGAACTACCACATAGGCGGTAGTCTACTTAACACCAAAAGTGTAATAAGAGACCTTGGGACATAGGTGGACAATAGTGTCTCCTTTGATAATCACATCGCCAAAGTGGTCAGGAAATCCTTCTACGTGGCACACCTCATCACAAAAGGTTTTTCATCCAGAAAAAAAGAGGTCATAGTTCCCCTCAACTCATCACTCATTAGACCCATTATAGAGTACAACGCCCCTTTTGGTATGTACCTCACAAGACATCTACAACAACTGGAAAGGCCACAAAAATACCTCACAAAGAGGGTTACTGGCCTCAAACAGATGCCTTATGCAGACCGTCTCAAAAAACTCCAGATTTACTCTGTCGCATATTACCTACTCAGAGGTGATCTCTGCCTAACATACAAAGCTATGTCAAACCCAGAGCTATTGGACATGCTCCACTTAAAGAAATCCAAATCCCTCCAAGCTACACTCTCTAGGGACCTAAACCTTGTCACCACAATAAACAGAACATGCTGGAGGGATAGATTCCTGTCCCAGAGACTTCCCATACTCTGGAACAGACTACCTATCTATGTCAAACAGAGCTCCTCGTTGGTGCTCTTCAAGAAAAATCTTGATGATTGGATGGGTAATAGGAAATTCACCCCGGGGATCACTTCTGTGGTTCTGTTTGACAGGGGCACAGGAAAGTAATTTTCTTGGGTGGCAAAAGCCAGGGTACATTTTTGGCTAGGCTTGTATAGGCCCTAGGGCCAATAGCCTAGTACCTACCTATGAACCTATGAACCTATGTGTGTTCCTAAGTCCCTGACTACTGGGTCAACTCTAAAGGGTGTGTTGTCAATATGAGAGTTAACAGGGGTAGATGAGTTGGTGGAAGGATACTATTATGCATTTTTTGGCATTTAGTTTTTGTCCATGGCTCTGACACCAGTTGCTTGTCTGTGTCAGCCCTTCCTGGAGAACATTTGTGTTAGTGTGGGATTCAATGACAGCTCCTAATTTGCAATCACCTGCAAATTTAGTCAGCTAGAGATCATTGATACTGGCCATGACTTCAGAGACATAAATGCCAAAAAGGAGCGGTCCAAGGACCGATCTCTGAGGGACTCCACTTGTGACTGCCTCTTGGTAGAGATGGACTCACCAATACTAACTTCCTACATCCTGTCTATGAGCCATTTGGCTATCCACTGGGTGACATACAGGTTTGTACCTAACCTCTTGAATTTGTCAACAATGCCCAAGTGGGGTATTTTGTCATATGCCTCGGTCATGTCAATGTAGGTAGTGTGAACCATTTTGCCCTCATCCATCTCTTTGGTGACCTTCTCTAAGAAGTCCACCATATTGAGAAGACATGACCTGCCCTTGATGAAACCAAACTGGGTTCAGTCTAGTGCCTGATGGTTTATTATATCACTATTGATCATTCCCATAATAATTATTTTCATTGCTTTACGTGTAAGACTAGTGAGACTTATAGTTCTGTAGATTTCAGGGTCTGTAGATGGCCCACTTTTGTGCAGAGGGGTGACAATTGCTGTTGTCCATTCATGAGGTACGAAGAATGTTTGGAGGCTACAGTTAAATAGCAATTACAGGGGGCCTGATAGGTCATGTTTCATGCTATTTATAAGGCATCTTGGGATATTGTCTGTGCACATTGATGCAGTCTTCTTGGTGGTAGAGAGTTGTTACATCAGATAAATGTGTGCTACCTGTCAGCTTATGCACACACTGCATACATAGTTGTTTGACAGCAGTAATGGCATGTATATCATTCGTGACAGTGTGGGTTGTGTCAAAGATATATGTCATGCACACAAGGCAACTAGCCTGTATTGTCTATACTGTCACATACAGGTTTGGCAGTGTCCCTCCGAACACCTCCTGCAGATATTACAGTACCAGGACAGTGTGCATGGTTACCCTCATAGAGTATGGATGTATCATAATAGTTGTCAAGTGTGTGTGTGTGTGTGCAGGTTCATCTGTTATCACTCCACATCACATATGTAATGTCAGAGGCATGGGATTAGTGGTGGTATTGTTCAGATACTGTCCATGATTGTGCTTGTTTCTTGTAATGTTTGACATGATCCTTTCATTGTGGCCACCTTGCTGGAGACCTCTGCTGAGAGTACACTCATATTTAGGTATAACAGTTTGCATAGCTTCCCAATTTGCACCCTACTCCAACTGTATGTTAGTTCCCTGATAGATGTTCTCTGAATTATTCATGTAAGGCTGCTTATATCACACACATATCCTCCCCTTTGTTATATCACCTTGTGTGAGAGTCACAGACAACACATTTTCACTGTACAGTCCATACTGTATCATATAGATATGTGCTTGGTGTTGCTGCTACAACCATCTTCCATTGACATGCCCTCCTCGGCTGTACATGCGGGAGTTTCACCTGTACTCTTTCCCTGTGTTCATTCCTACAATTCACCTGTGTGTCCATATTCAAAGCACACTTCCCCTGAGGGGTCTATATTATAACATTGAAGTCTTACACCTTCGAATGTTATAATATCGAACCCAGTAGAGCGAAACACCAGAAAACCGAACAGTCAGAATAGCGATTTTTTCCCAGGAAAAAAATTTGCTGTTCCGACAAACATACACACAACACAAGCACACCAAAATAAATAATCTACACACACACACACACACACACACACACACACACACACACACACACACACACACACACACACACACACACACACACACACACACACACACACACACACACACTTCACAAAACCCTACACTAAACCATACTTACACCACTAACTATCCACTTACCTTAACCCAACCCTAACCCTAAGGTCCATCACTATCGCACACTCACCTTACCCGCTCCCTAACCCTAACTCCTCTACCCCACCCTAACCCTCACGTCCACACAATCGCACACTTACCTGACCTGTGCCCTAACCCTAACTCACCTAACCCATGCCCAATCGCACACTCACCCTCGTTCGCACACTTACCTTAACCCGGTCAGTAACCTTCGCTCCACAGTCGAGGAAATAGCAAAGCTGCAGAAACGGCCCACTGAATACTTTCTCCAGAAAAGTATTTGCTGTTCTGCAGCTTCACTATTTCGAGCGTTCACTCTACTGGGTTCGATAGTATAACATTCGAAGTTGTAAGGCTTCGATGTTATAATATAGACCCTCCCCTGAATGATCATTTTACATGGCAGTCCTATCTCCTGTTACAGATCATTAACACAGCTTCAGTATACAATGCCAGAAATGGGATATCACAATACTCTGCACTGTAGGTACACTATTCTGTACTGTGTTTGGACAATATACTTCATTCATACTTCTCAACTGTGCAGATATTCCCAGGATATCTGGATGTTTTCCTTATCAATTATGGGGCTTTCTGCCATATCACTGGGATGATCTCTGGACTGATCTTACCCAATAATACATACATTTGAGTGCATACCTCTCAACTGTCCTGATCTCTGCAGAATGTGCAGTTTTTTTCTCATATATGTGACCTTTTCCTCATAACATTTTTTTCCTAGCAAATCATTGGCATGTCATTGCAGAGTGCAATCAGAAACTGATGACTGACATTTCAGTTTTAAACTTCATGCTGTTTAGAAAGTTCATGCTAATGTACAACCTATGTATTCTATCAACTTCCTGAGTTTGGAAGTACAGTATTAAACATCTGTCCCTATTTCTGGCCCTTTGCCCCCCCCCCCCCATTTTTATGGCTTTGTCCACATTTCTTGCTCTAAGAGTTTGAGAGTGTCACATTCAAACACATTTCCATGTGACATCCATGTGAAATATGTCCCTATTACCATTTATTTGTCCTCTCATTAAGTTGGCCTCTGTGTAGATGTGCTGCACTAACAGAATGACAGCTATTTGTAAAGCCCTGGTGATTGCTGTGGTATTCCACACAAATCTGCGCATCATAGGTGCTCTCCTTTAAATGGAATTGCTATCTGCTTTCACTTACACAAGGTTTCACAGCCAGCAACACTGTTGGAAGCTGTGAAACCTAGCTGAGACACCCTGCAACTCATTAATATGCATTGCATGGTGGCACGTATGCTAACACGTACACTCCGTCTAGGCTCTGCACGAAGCCTAAATGGATTTTATTGAATCCTGCAGAATGTCTTTTGTCGTTGTTGTTGTTTGTTTTGTTTTTTTTTTTTGTTGTTTGTTTTTCTGATACAGAGACTGAAGACTAGAGTCTTTCTTAGGAAAAAATATTATTTTTAACATGACTAGAAAAGAATAAAATAATGGATTAGGTTTATTGCCTACCAGCAAATATAAATTTTAAGCTGAAAAAAGAAATGACAGAAAAAGTGTTCAGTGTTTATTGTGTGTGAGAACCCTAAGCAGGATGCAACATGGTTCAGAATTTTATTTAAAACTGCAAAGCAAAGTAACTGAAAAATTGAGAAGGAAAACTACTTTCCTCTGTGTATGTTTTTGCAGTGGATCATTAAATAACGTATTAATAAACTTTATGGCATTTTCTTTTCTAAAGCATCTTGCATCACACACTGTCAAACATGTATACATATGCCAATGCTTGACCAATAATTTCTGATCAAGATTCTTCAATAAAAACATTTTCTCAATTTGCTGACTTTTACATCCATGCAAATGGTAAGTGGTGGCATGTTTGCTTTCATGATATTACAAATGGTGCTAATAGTATGTCTTACTTTCTTTTGGTATTTGATTTTATCTTTGTAGCTGTGGATGTTTGGACACTCCTTAAAACATGTAATATGGAGACGGTTTGGAATCTTACAAATATGTTGTTTGAATTAGGAGACACTGCACTGACGTGCAAAGATTTTAAGCAATAATTTCTATTTACAGACTAAGGTGACAGCTATGTGGGACATTTATGCCGACAGCAATGCCTGCACAAATCTTAATGTGTGGGAGACCGAGAAGACTTTTATGACACAAGTTTTTGTCTGTCTTTTTTGCCAAAAATGTGTCTATACACGTGGTTTATTGAAATATCTTCACTGTGTGGTTTAGTAAAGATGATGAGTTAGAACTAAGGTAAGTACAGTATATTAATTTACATTTTTCTGTGTCCACTTTTGGGATTTGTTGTTAAGAAATGATAAAAACAAACATAATTTTTAATGAATTTAGGAAGGAAATTAAGAGATGTGTTCTACTGCATGGACACAACTACTTTCCCAAGTATGCCATTATAAAGATTTGTAAACGTCATATTATAAGGTAGAACACAACATTATGGTACACATAGTATTATGTTTCTGTGAATAGCTTTTCCTTAATTAGTTTACTAACGTAGGAAACAGCCTCTTCCAGGCGGTCAGATGTCAACCTGATAATCTGAATATTAGTAAAATTAACATCACCAGAAAGAACATTAAGCTTTACTGAGGCTAGTCTCCCTAGTTCTTAAATAAGTATCCATTTACTATTAGAAATTAATAGGATTCTGAATGAGGCTTAGGAATTATTTCAAGATGGCATACTACTCCGTAAATGGCAAGCCCTGTACCCCTTTATAGTGTATTGCAGTGGAAATATGTTGAAATACATTTAGCATTACTTAGCTTGGATGATATTTATGAAATTTGCTAAGAAAAACAAAATCATTTGAATGGATAACAACAGAGTATAATTATGCTCTTCTCATGCTTAAAATAAGCATTCACCAGAACAAATGACGACAGAACAAAAAATTAACTTAGTGTCTTATATATAATAACATATGCTGGGTGATAGTCTGAACAAATATAATATATGGAGACGTATAAATTAGTCACACTTTTGGCATGTCCACCATAAATATGCAATAATATATGTTGAATGCACACTCAGTAATATTGGCGTTTTTTTTTCTATGCCCATTTGTTTAGACAGAAATTGGGACAGTGCAGAGTAGTCTATAGCAGTCTTCATTAACTACATCCTAATATATAGTAATTAGCCAGGGAAACATGATGATACAGAGGTATTCTTATATTGCAGTCTGTTTTCTGACAGGAAGACGTAATACCTCTAAGTATTACCTACCAAAACCAGCTGAGAAAGATTCAAGAACTACAAATGGTCACATGTGCGATGATGCCGTTAACCACTTATTGTATTACATACTGTGCTTTCTAGCCTTTACACACACTGTGTGGTGTCGGTAACTACTTTTCATACTGCATTCCTGCTGTTTCTAGGCATATGTGCCAGATAGTGTCAGTAACAGTTATTACAATGTGTGCTGATGTTTGTAAACCTGATGTCCGGGACATGCCTCTCGGCTGTACAGATTTTAGCAGAATGTCCAGATTTTTGTCTCTTGTTGTTGGTCCATTTTTTATAAAATTGTGGGGATAATTTGAGCTCCTTCTCTATCCTTAAACACCCTTCGAGTCTGCAGGGGGAGACACTAAAGAATAATTACACAGGATTAACTCTTTTGACATATATAAACTTGTTAGTAGAGATTTTCTTTCATGAAGAGAATAGTCATTAAAGACCCCAGAATCTATAGCGCTGACCTGTGTTCACTGGGCGAATTGCCTAATCTATATAGAGTCCCTAACTGGGAAACCCCCCCCCTCGTATTTTTAATGAGAGCTTCAATTTAGAATATCAATACCTTAACTAACAATATACAACACCCTTCTACATGATCTGAAGAGAGATAATCGAAATATGTAACTCTGCATGTTTGTACCTTTATTTGGCAGAGGTTTAAATATGTGCTAAACACTGCATGGGCTTTGCTATGCATTTTGGTATATGGTGTGTTAGAAAGGACTATCTGGGAACAATACCTTTCTCCTATTTGGTGATTCCAAGATCACGTTACTTTATTTTCCCAGACCCTTCTGGGCTTAGGGGGAGGTGGATAGGCACCGGGATTAAGCGGGAAGGACCTATCATACTTGCCCTCATGCTCATAATACAGTGTGTTAATAATATACAGTGTTGTTTCTTTTCTGTAAGATATTCCCTAGAGCTTAAGGTACTTATTTCACTCACATGTTGTGGAACATAGAATCATGGAACATTAAGGGTTTGCAATCACCAAAAAAAAAAACTACTTATGCATTTAACCTTGAAATCTCCCTCGAATATTACCTTTCTTCAAGAGACTCATTTGATGAATCAGCAATGGGAACAAGAAAAATCAAGACCATGGATCAAAAAGATCATAGTGTCAGAAGGCAATACGAATAGTTCAGGAGTAGCCATTATTATTAAAAACAATTTTGGCGCAGATATAGAAAAGGTGGGGTCAGATGAGGAGGGTAGGTGGTGTTATTTCACTACAAAACACCCAGTATTAGCTAAACCTATTCTAATTATAAACATATATGCCCCCTGTACATCCCAACAAACTTTTTTCACAAAATTGTACAACCTCATCACCTTATTTCCTAACCATTATTATATTGTTGGAGGAGACTGGAATTCAGTACAGGACCCCAAAACAGACAGATCAAATCCCAAAGCGAGGTTTAACTACTTAGCCCACAAAACCATCATTGAATTGAAAGAAGACTTCAATTTATTTGACCCGTACATATTTTTGGACCAGGTACAGAAAAAGAAAAATTACACTTTTTTCTCTAGCTGTGCCAAAAGTTGGTCTAGACTGGACTTTTTCCTTATATCTCTGGCATTCTATAACATGGATATTTCGTTCACCCGATTTCCGAGAACACTTTCAGACCACTCGAAGATCTCTATAAGTATTCACCAACATACCAAGGACCCTTCAATCAGAACAGATATCAGATGGAAGTTGAACCCCAACCTTCTAGGGAGAGAGGAAATAAAATCTCTAATTAATGATTATCTAGATAGCTTTCTCCAATCAAAGGACTCCTTCCAATCTCCTATAGATTGTGAATGGGCCGCAGTTAAGTCAATGATTAGGGGTTCATTAATAAATAAAGCCGCATATTATAAAAAACTTCGGAACAAAAAAGAAAGGGAATTAACTGCCCAACTGCATAAAGCAGAAGAAGAGTCCCAAGTGAATCACACTACACTACTGGAAGAACGTATAATCCGGCTACAAAAATAACTTATCTCCTTACAAGCAGATAACCTAAGCTTACATGAGATTAAATCCTTAGCGTTATACGCAGATGTAATACATAGTCCCTCTAGATTTTTGGCCAGAGTGATTAACCTAACTAAATCCTCTACTTTTATACCAGAAATACAATTCCAAGGCAAGGATTACCAAAAACCTACCCAAATTATTAAAATTTTTGAAGATATCTTCTCCCAAACATATGGACCCTCTGAGAATATGGTTGATGAAACAGAAATGCATTCCTTTCTTAATAACCTAACCTTTGCCAAACTAACAGAGAAACAAAATAAATTCCTAGAGAGGGATATCAATACACAAGAAATTATTTCTGTCATAAAAAAACTCAAACCCAATAAATCTCCCGTCCCAGACAGTTTTACGGCAGAATTTTATAAAGTTTTCAATATGAAAATAGCCAAAATCTTAATGTTATTATATAATTATATTATCTGTAATGGGTTTAAAGATATACATTTGAACGCCTCTAGAACCGTCCTCATCCACAAACATAATACAGATGCAAAAAATCCAGGGAACTACAGACCCATCTCCATGATTAACTTAGACATGAAAATTCTAGCCACGATCCTTGCTAATAGGCTCAAGGCCGTTATCTCATATATTATTTCTCCCGAACAATCGGGTTTTATTCCAGGTAGACAAACTAATGATCTGACCTTACTTTTAGAAGCAATGATACATCATTCTAACTTAAAAAAACACCCGATATATGCTTTAGTAGTAGATGCATCGAAGGCGTTCGATAGACTAAGTACTAAATTCTTATTTGCTATCTTACCATGTTTTAATATCCCAATCTCTTTTATAAACAAATTAAAAATTCTCTATTCTACAGCATATACCAACCTACAAATCAATAAACACATATCTAACAGAATCAAAATAGTTAATGGGGTTAGGCAAGGTTGCCCTCTTTCCCCTCTCCTCTTTAACTTATATATGGAGCCACTTTTCATGCTTATTAAACAAGCTACCTTTCACCACCCCCCTAATATATATAACTTAAAGATTTCCCTTTCGGCATACGCGGACGACCTGAACATATATTTCACCCTCCCCAACTCGGACCCAAGTAAAATACTTTCTTCTATCAAAAGATTCTCTAACCTAGCAAACTATAAGATAAATAGGGAAAAATCCTTAATACTCCCTTTAAACATCCACTTGAGGCTACCCAACATTACATCAACTACAGAGATTAAATTCAAAGATCAAATACAATACTTAGGTATTCAATTTTCACTAGGTAACCACAGTTACTATCAAGACAATGTAGTCAGGTACTGGTCAAACGTACAAAATGATATCATACGATGGTCTAAGCTCAAACTCCCGTTTTTGGCCAGAACAACAGTGATTAAAATGAATATTCTCCCTAGGCTTCTCTACCTATTTCAAGCAACTACTAACACTCTGCATAACAATTTTTTTTAAAAAATTATAACAACTATCTCTAAATTTATATGGGCCCCTAAATCGGTCAGGATTAGCTATTCAAAGCTTATCTGTCCTAAGGAACAGGGGGGACTGGGCCTACCTGATTTTAAAACCTATTATGAGATTATTAACGCTAGTAGAATTTTTAAAATAGCATCCTACAAGAAGAATAAACTGGTATGGGCCCCACCTTGGATGTCTCTTTATAATAACTATATTAAAACGTTAAAATTCAACCCTGCCGCTCTCCCATTTTTAAATGAAGATAACCTAGGGATCCTAAAACACACAAAAAACATAATATTTAGCATAAAATCCCTACAAGCAATCTTTAAATCTCTGAACCTTTCACACTCATTTATTATTTTACAACCACTTCATCTAAACCCTAGTCTTAAGCTAAACGGATACATGCTAAACTTGGAGCAATACCCCCTACTACTAAATACCTCTATCTTGGATCTTTTTCCCCTTAGACACCAATCAATACCTGACATGAGAACTAGCCTCGGCTTACCATATAAGTACTTAATGATACTACGACAAATTAGAGAACTAGTAAGTAAAAACCTAGAACATCCACTAGTTTCGGACAATGATATCTTAACATGCAAAACACTAATAAATCTCCTGCTAAGTGGGAAAAAAATGACCTCAAATGTGTACAAAGTCATTATGATGCTTAGATACCAGAATAAACTAATTGTTTCGAAATTCTGGTCAAAAATCAACCCTGGTATTAACCAAAACCAACTCACGAAGGCTATAAACCTAAGCATTGAATCGATTCCCTTTAAGAAGATGAAATACACCCAAATGATGATCGTAAACAATGCCTATTTTACCCCCACGACCCTGAACAAAATTTTTCCTAATTTATCCCCTAATTGTAAACATTGCCCGAACCAATCGGATAATATCCTGCACTCGTTTTGGAGCTGCAAATGTTCCTACAAGCTATGGTGTGCCTTGAGGGTGATTCTTGAAAAAATAGGTTATGAAAAATCCACCCTGTCATGGGAATTTACCATTCTTTATATTCCCCCTCCAGGAGTATCAGAAAGAAAATGCAAGGTACTGATCCCTATCTTTATGTTAATCAAATATTACATCTCCTTGAATTGGAAAAACAGACACTCCCTATCCTGGGAAGGATTTAAACACATAGCTATTAATTACCTCAAGGCACATAAATACCTATTCCACAATATTAAACACAAGCCAGGTATGAAGGAATTTTGGGAAATCTTATCTGAACATATACTTAAATAAGTACTGTTTTCTTACAGATATCAATAGTCCTTAGCACACTGTACTTGAATTATATAGGATTTGATATGGGCACTGTATGAGTTGTACATAGTTGATGTTTTCGATGTTCTTATCCTATACTCAAGTTGCATAATGTATTTCTCAGTTAGATGTATTGTCTGTAATGGTTTTTGTCCTGTTTTGTAAAATTGAAAATTTGCAATAAAAAAGAATTCACAAAAAAAAAAGAAATACATTTAGCATATGAGATCTCATATAAACAACAAAGCAAAATGGGGTCAAAGAATGTGGCTTTATTAAGAAAAGTGAAGTTTTTGTGCATTCTGTAAGTAAAAAATACATTTACCCCATTTTATTAGTTGCAGCACTAAGCTCAGTGCATGTTGTATAGTTTTCTAGGGATTGAAAGAACACACATATTCTTTGAATAAACAACCCTGCAGGGATCATTAATAATGTGGCAACAAATGTTACAGTTAAAAAAAACTGTCAATAAATGTAGATATTGTAGAGATGAGACATTCCTTCTTCCAGAATAAAAGTGCTCAAACCAGAAAAAAATTCAAGCATGCTATTTCAGAATATCTATTTTATTTCCCTAAGTTGGTGAAGAAAGGAGAAAGGTACATACTTGGATGTTTTTTGTAAAATAATCTATTTGATTTTTTTTCAGAATAATGAGAACCTCAGTGATTATAATTTGTTGGAAGAGACAACATTTAAGAAGTGAATCTTCACACCCTCTTTTAGAACATCTAACTACTTAGTTATTGCATGTTTTCTTTCTGTAAGGTGCACTACATCAGGGTAGCTGAAGTATCATTATGAGAAAGAATTATAAAGGCTTGCTATTGTACTTCTGAGTCTCATGATTATTAAAAAATAAAGTGTAAAAACATCACTTTATCTCCCTTGAAGCTGTCTTTTGCAGGAATAGGCCCCCATGTACCTTTCAATGTGTATGGCTAGCCCACACACCCCTGAACGCACACACACAGACACACACACACACACACACACACACACACACACACACACACACACACACACACACACACACACACACACATATATATATATATATATATATATACTTCAAGTCACCATAACTCAGAGAAAAGTGAAAATTCTGAGAAATGTCAATCTCTGACTTAATATATGTAAGTCCGCATTTTTGCTTCTTCATTGGTGTTGTTCTAAGACTCACATTAATGAGCCTCAGAATATCAAATGGTTACAAGTTAATGACCAGTTCTCAACTCAGATAGGTTGGCCACATAATGAGAAGATGGGATTTACTGCAGAAGACATTGAAGCTGGGAAAAGAAGAAGAGCCTGCAAAGGCTAAATGGATATACAGCATTATTAAAGCAATGAATGTAAATATGCAAGAACTTAAAGAAGTAGTTGTTAGATGACAGGCCTGGTATGCTGAAGTCCCTGAGGTCAGTGTGAAGATAGGGGAAGGCTGCCAGCCTAGCCAGATAGAATTTTGTAGATAATTCTGTCATTTGTAAATATTAATGTAAGCCACAGGCTTGTTCTCTTAAATGGGAAAAGACTGCATTGGATATTGAACTGCAAAAAATTAACAACAGTGTACTCTGCTGTAACAAAGCTGACAAGTCAATGCTTTGATGTCAAAACTCGGAGCCGACATGTCTAGATGAAGACATTCTGCCTATTGTTTTGAGGCTAGAGTTAATGGCTAGAATTTGCATGTATAATTTCTTTTTATTGCTCTGGTTCCTGACCAGCTGCAAGATCAAAAGGACTATTAACCTCTGAGAGTCTGTTAGCCTGGGAACCAGAAATAAATGATGTAATCTGAAATGAATCAGTAGTACTGTGTTATCAATTTAAGGACAGAATCAGAGCATTAGACCATTTATCTGGAGAACATCCAACTCACCACTCTGCCTGTGTCTTTTTGTAAGTAGGATTTTAGAGCTGTCTTTTCTCTTAGAAATAGCTAGGAATTAGGAAGATTAGACTAAGTGTTTTTCTGTGTTGATGTCAGAACTTTTCCACTGTATTATTTTAACTATTTCTCTGTGATCTCTGAATTCTTGAATAACACTGTGTAGTAAGAAGTATTGTCTTGTGTTTTTATTATTTATTATTAAATATTTTTAAACCTATCAACTGTGACTGTTTTGTGTAGAGATAATTTAAGCTCTAAGAGTACATTGCATGTATATAGTGATACTGTACCAAGTTACTCCAAATAAGTCTTGACTGTTAGGTTGCACTTACCATTTTGATAATAATATTGCACAGTATATTGGACACCCTTTCATAAGGGCCTTTGAGTAGCTGATAAATATTAGCTGGGTGGTGGCAGTGATTTCTACCACATAGTCTGGGTAAAAGGGGCACATCTGGAGAGCCTGTGCCAGCTTTTGCCAGGAGTGCCTCTGTGATTGTATAAACTCTTATTTCAAAATGTGTGTGTGTGTGTGTGTGTGTGTGTGTGTGTGTGTGTGTGTGTGTGTGTGTGTGTGTGTGTGTGCTACTTGGGCAGGGACACAAAGCACTGGTTGGACAGAGAGGGTGCTGGAGGTTTTAGCTTCCCCACTTGGCTGATATCTGGACCCTATAGCTGTGCCAGTGGGGAGTCTTATTGGGAATCTGGAGAGAAGGGGAGAAACCAACCCCAGACTGACTGTGATCTCTGTGTGCTCTTAAGAGAAATTGTGCTTTACTGTGTGTGTACTTATTATGCTTTCCGTATATGGACGCCCCTCACTGATGTTAGTGGTGAGGATTGAGGCTCCTTGATTGCTGGGCCAGTGCACAGGCATCACATATTAATTGTTTGGTAGTGGTGGGATATCCACACCATATATTAATTGGTTGGCAAATACTAATTGGCTTGTAGTGGTGTGGGTAGAGTGAATTCCTGTAGCTTGTGTACAGTGATCACTGAAGGTGTTTTATACTCTAAATCAGCCATGCAGTGAATACTCAGAGTTCAGATCATAATTGTTGTATTTCTTTTGTTAGCTTAGTTAGTCAAGGAGAGCAGGCAGCATGTCAACAGAGGAGTACTGAAAGTGGACAAGGAGCCAGCTGGCTGAGATGTGCCAGGCTAGGGGACTGGTACATGGAAACCTGGTGAAGGAAGACTTGATTGCAGCCTTGGTCACAGCTGCATCAGAAAACAGCAACCAGGAGGACAATCAAACTGGCAGTGGAGATGTAAAACCCTCAGAGAATGGACAGCTCAACCTTTCTGCAGAGGACTTAAAAATCCATCTGGAGCTAAAGAGACTTGAGTTGGAAGCCAGGCATTTGGAAATAGAAGCAGCTGAGAGACTGAGGCATCTAGATAGTGAGGAGAATGAGAAACTGCTATGCCTGGAAGCTGAGGAAAAGGAGAGGCAGAGGCAGCATGAGAAGGAGATGCTGTCTCTTCACCAGAGTCATGGAGGTAATGGGGAAGGAAGTAACTGGACCCCAGAAGCACAAAAGGTCAGTAAATTTCTTCCGCAGTTTAAATAGGGGGATGATTTTGATAGTTTCATTCAAATGTTTGAGAGGGTATGTAAACAGTATTATGTTGACCAAAGGCTCTGGGTACGGTTCCTGACCCCCATACTCCATGGTAAAGCTATAACTGGGTTGTCTAAAATGTCTGACGTTGACTGTTTTAATTACACTGTTGTTAAGAATTGCTTGTTAGAATGTTTTAAGCTAACACCTGAAACTTATAGGAAAAAGTTTCATAAGCATAGATGCAAGGCAGATTAAAGTGTATGTGTGAATATGTTGCTGAACTGAGCTCTTATTTTCATAGCTGAGTGAGTGGATGTCAGGTCACCAATTTTAAAGGGCTGGCAGACCTTTTGGTGAGGCAACAAGCCCTTAGCACTTTGCCTGAGGACATGAGGATCTGGTTAGCTGATAGACAATGTGCTACTTCAGATGAGTTGGGGAAGAAGGGAGACCTATACCTAGCAAGCAGGGAATCCCTGCATGGGAAACGGACCCCCAGTACTCCTCATGGGTCTAAAGGAACCCATGGTGGGCAGCACAGACTGCCCCAACAGAATTTTCCAGTAGCAGGGGAAGCCACTAGTCCAGGTACACATCCAGGACCTAGGGTTAAATGTTTTGAATGCAACCAGTGGGGCCATGTGGCATACACATGTCCACCGAGGCAAGGTAAGAAACAAAAGGTGAGAGAGCCAGTAAGTGGGAAAGACAAACTGCCAATAGTAGTTTGTCTTGAGACAACAGAGGTACTGAACTACCATCCTGCAGATGTCCTGATAGGGAAGGATTTAGATGATGCAGCACCATGTGTTTATGCAGTTATACGCAATCAGGCTACGAGACAAGCATGTGGGTCTGGTAGCCTGGGGGAGACCCAGACAGACTGCATACTTGCAACCAGGACTGGTGAGGTGGTTACTTCATGGAGGGAGCTACTCTGTAGCAGTGACACTGAAGGTGGGTCACAGCTGCTTGTGGGTACTGATGTTATTTATTTATGTATTTATTTACATTTGTTGACAGGGGGTGTCCGACTGGACGTAGGTCCATTTTCAGTGGAGGCCCGGGGAGAAAAGTTCCACAGTTAAAATAAACAGACAGTAGTTACATTGGATTACATAGCGATTAACAATTTAACATACCAATTACTTACAACATATTTACAGATGAAGAACATAGTACATCAATAGACAACTAGAATCTTTATCTGTGAAGTACATAACAGACATTAACAAATGTTACAATAAGAAGTTCCTGCTGTATAATAAGTACGAGGCTTATGAGCATCTGAGCTTGCTATAATCAATAGTGGAGTGGAAAGAAAGGTAGTGGTTGGATGGGGTGGGTGATATTAGAGTGGGAGTTGCAAGGGCATAGCCAGCGTGTTTTTAGGTGTGCTTTTAGTAAAGTTTTGAAGTGGGTGCATGATGGTATGGAGGTAATTGTGGGTGGGAGGGAGTTCCATAATTTGGCTATGGCGCAAGAGAATAGTACTTCACCAGCAGAGTTATTGGCTTTAGTGATCTGCAAGTGATTTTTGTTGCTGGATCTTAGTGGCCTGGTGGTGGGATAGGTTTGGAGTAGATTCTGGATGGATGGGACATTTAGTGGATGGTTTACTAGTTTGTGGGCAAGTGATAGTTGATATCATTGAAGAAGGTGAGGGAGTTCAAGCCAGCCCAGTTCAGCAAGTGAGAGACAGTGGTGACTATGGTAGGATGCCCCTGTGGCGAATTTGACGATTTTGTTGTAGCAGGTCTCTAGCTTGTTTAGATCACATTGCCTTAGGTTGGTATATTTTGGAGAGGTATAAAGTAGGGTAGAGATAAGGTGGGAATTTGCTATTGAAATCTTTGCTGCTTTGGTGAGAAGTTGCTTATTTTTGTATAATGCTCCTAGTTTTTTGTGGACTTTTTTATGGTCATGGATATGTGAATGTCAATTTTTTGTTTATTGTCTATTTCCACTCCTAGCAATTTGGTGTGTTCAGTTGGGTATATAGTGGTATTGTCTTTTGCTGTGATGTTAAAGTGAGAGTTGTTTTGAGTATGTTTGGTGGGTTGGAAGATGAATAGTTTAGTTTTGTTTGGGTTGAGTATTAATTGGGCATCAGATAACCAAGTTTCAACAGAGGAAAAGGCTTCCTGTGTGACTTTTTGCAGTTTGGGTAGGGACTGGGCTGAGCAGATGATGGTTGAGTCATCTGCGTATTGTATGAGTGTGCCATGTTTGGTGGCAGAGGCTAGATTATTGGTGAAAACAGAGAAGAGTAGGGGTCCAAGGATGGATCCTTGGGGAACCCCTATGGAGACAGGTAGTTGGGAGATATGTCATTCTGCCATACAACAGATTGTTGGTGGTCAGACAGGTAACTCTGAAACCAGTTGGTGACTGATTGAGAGAAGGATAGGTTACTGAGGACAGAGATGAGTTGTTTGTGTGGGACCATGTCAAATGCTTTAGATAGGTCTAGGAAAGTAGCAGAGGAGAGATAGCCGTTGTTTTTATGCTGAAGGATATTGTTGGTAAAGGAGAGTAAGGCAGTGGTGGTTCTATGGTTTGGTTGGAAACCATGCTGAGTACTGGAAAGGAGGTTGTTAGTAAGGAGGTAGTCTGAGACCTGAGAGTGTATGCATCTCTCTAGTATTTTGGAGAGTGGAGAGAGAATGGCTATGGGGTGGTAATTGGTTAGTTCTGTGGAGGGTCCGCCTCTGTGGAGGGGAATTATATGTGATATTTTCCACAGTGTGGGAACATAACTTTCTGACAGAGATCGGTTACTCAAGATGGATACTGGGTAGGCCAGAGCATCAGCTGCGATTTGTAGGTATTCACTTGGGAGGTTGTCTGCTGCTAATTTGGTGGGCTTAAGTTTAGTTAAGAGTTTTTGTATGTTGGAGGTAGGTACAGGAGAAAAAGAGAAGGCAGTGGGGAGATTACTAGTTGAAGGTGTGGGTTGGAGGGAGGGGGGTTGTGTTGATTAGCTAGTGATAGTATGGTTTGTGTGAAGAGTGTGTTGAATGAGGTAGCAATATTTTCTGATGTTCTCTTGGACAAAGTAACTGCAAAGGTAGAGGTAAGTAGTAGTACCCAGGCTGACAATGAGGCACCACTGTCAGAGGATGCCAGACTTCCTGTGGAAGGGGAGCTGGGAAGGGTTACAAACAGAGAGTTGAGACAGGCTCAGCTCTCAGACCCTACATTGCAAGGCCTGAGGCAAGTAGCTAGTGAGGCACCTGATTCTCAAGTGAAGGGGTCTTCTGTATACTGGGACAAAGGGTTACTGTATAGAGAGTGGACCCCTGAGTGAGGGCTAGAAGGTGAGAGAGTACAGCAGTTGGTAATGCCTAGAGCCTACTGCCTGGTGCTTCTAGGCATAGCCCATGATATTCCCTTTGCAGGTCATATGGACATAAAATGTACAAAGAGACGTATTATGCAGAACTTCTATTGGCCTATAATTTCCAGGGATGTGACAGGGTACTGCAGGACCTGTGAGCAATGACAAAAGGTAGACAAGGCAAGAGACAAGATGAGAGCTCTTTTGATGCCTTTGCCTGTGATTGAGGAGCCATTTCAAAGGGTAGCTACAGATATTGTGGAGCCTCTGAGTACTCCAACTTAGACAGGGAAAAAGTATATCCTAGTGGTAGTGGTAGTGGATTATGCTACATGATACCCTGAGGCAGTGGCTCTGTTCTCCATTGAGGCAGAAAAGGTGGCAAATGCTTTGTTAAAGGTTATCAGCAGGGTAGGTTTCCCAAAAGAAATACGGACTGACAGAGGTGCCAGTTTCACGTCAGAACTGCTGGCTTGTCTGTGGAAGTACTGTGGGCTGAAGCACCTGAAGACCACCCCCTACCATCCCCAGACTAATGGTCTTGCTGAGAAGTTACACTCTACACTCAAGACCATGCTATTGGCATTTGGAGACCAGTTTACAAGGGAGTGGGACAAATATTTGCCCCATCTGTTGTTTGCTTACAGAGAGGTTCCCCAGGAATCCACAGGTGTTTCACCCTTTGAGTTGCTGTATGGGCATAGGGTGATAGGACCTCTAGATTTAATTCAAGATGAGTGGAAAGGTGAGCATGAATCTCACAAGGAGTCTGTTGTGGCATATGTCCTAAACCTCATGGCCTTGGCCCAGGAGAACCTGGCAGAAGCCCAACAACAGGAAAAATATGTGGTATGACAGGAATGCTCAAGCTAGAGAGTATGCTGTGGGGAAGCAGATAATGGTTCCCATTCCTGTCAGACACAACAAGCTGCAATCAGCTCAGGAGGGACCCTACAAGGTGGTAAGAAATGTAAGTGATGTTAACTACACGGTGAAACTGCTAGGCAGAAGACAGGGGCACGAATTGTACCATGTTAACATGATGAAACCTTACCATGCTAGGGAGGCCCTTGTGCTGAGCATTTGCAGTGGATTGCAGGAGGAGGTTGAGGGAAGTCTGGTGACTGATCTCAGTGAGGCTCGGACTGACACCTCAGTGGATGGAGTAGCAATGTCCCACCAGCTATCTCCTACCCAGGTTCAAGAAGTCTAAGCAGTGTTACATGGGTTTGGGGACATTTTCACTGGGAAACCAGGGTGCACCCACCTGGTGCAGCACCAGGTGGATACAGGACCCCAAAGGCCTATTAGGCAGGCCCCATATAGGGTACCTGAGGGAGTCAAACAGACTCTAAGGGAGGAGATACAGGAGATAATGGAACTAGGGGTGATTCAAGTCCCTGGAGCTCCCCAGTGGTGCAGGTGCCAAAGAAGGATGGTAGCACCAGGTTCTGTGTGGACTACAGGAAATTAAATAGTCCCACAGAGTCAGCTTACCCCATGCCTAGGACAGACGCGGCCCTAGAGCAGTTGGGTGGGGCTAAGTATCTAACAGCCATTGATCTTACCAAGGGTTACTGGCAGGTGCCCTTGACTCCTAGTGCTAAACAGAAGTCAGCCTTTGTGATTCCTTTTGGCTTGTATGAGTTCACAAAGATGCCCTTTGGGAAGAAAAATGCCCCAGCAACTTTCCAGAGACTGGTAGATCCTATTCTAGCAGGAGCAGGAGGGTTTGCCCTTGCTTACCTAGATATTGCCAACACAGCCATCCTGGCAAGAGCACCTTCAGCATGTCATGGAGGTGATGAGCAGACTACAGGGGGCAGGGTTGACCAGTAAGCCAAGTAAATGACAGGTGAGTATGGCAGAGGTGTCCTATCTGGGACGTAGAGTGGAGGTTGGTAAGATCAAGCCAGAACCTGCCAAAGTGGAAGCCATTCAGGCATGGCCTGCACCTGTTACCAAAAAGCAGGTGAGGGAATTCCTAGGGACAGCAGCATACTACAGAAAGTTCATCCCCAGTTATAGTATCATAGCTGCTCCCCTCACAGACCTGACAAGGAAGAATAGAGCCAGCCAGCAAAATGCCAAGTTGCTAAGATGGAGCCTAGGGTTGAAAGCATATGATATGTCAGTGCAGCACCACAGTGGGATTAGCAATGTCAATGCAGATGGGCTCTCAAGACAGGGAATGGGGTAAGGTATACTCAGATAAGCCTAACCCTCTCAAGCAACGTTTCTCAAGGGTCACTTGAAAAATTAGCTTGAGTTCTCCAGGGGGGGGGGGATGCGTGAAGATAGGTGAAGGCTGCCAGCCTAGCCAGATAGAATTTTGTAGATAATTCTGTCATTTTTAAATATTAATATAAGCCACAGACTTGTTCTCTTAAATGGGAAAAATGGTGTTAAATGTGGAACTGCAAAAATGTAACAACAGTGCACTCTGCTGTAACAAAGCTGACAAGTCAATTCTTTGATGTCAAAACTCGGAGCCGAGATGTATAGATAAAGACATTCTGCCTATTGTTTTGAGGCCAGAGTTAATGGCTAGAATTTGCATGTATAATTTCTTTTATTGCTCTGGTTCCTGACCAGCTGCAAAATCAAAAGGGCTATTAACCTCTGAGAGTCTGTTAGCCTGGGAACCAGAAAGAAATGATGTAATCTGAAATGAATCAGTGGTACTGTGTTATCAATTTAAGGACAGAAAGAATAAGAGCATTAGAGCATTTGTCTTGAAAACATTCAACTCACTACTCTGCCTGTGCCTATATGTAAGTAAGATTTTAAAACTGTGTTTTCTCTTAGAAATAGCTAGGAATTAGGAAGATTAGACTAAGTGTTTTTCTGTGTTGATGTCAGAACTTTTCTACTGTATTATTTTAAGTATTTCTCTCTGATCTCTGAACTCATGACTAGCACTGTGTAGTAAGAAGTATTGTCTTCTGTTTTTATTATTTATTATTAAATATTTTTAAACCTTTCAACCATGGCTGTTTTGTGTAGAGATAATTTAATTTAAGCATGTATATAGTGATACTGCACCAAGTCACCCCAAATAAGTCTTGGCTCTTAGGTTGCACTTACCATTTGGATAATAATATTGCACAGTGTATTAGATACCCTTTCATAAGGGCCGTTGAGTAGCTGATAAATATTAGCTGGGTGGTGGCAGTGATTTCTACCGTATATTCTGGGTAAAAGGGGCACAGCTGGAGAGCCTGTGCCAGCCTTCCCCAGGAGTGTCTGTGTGGTTGTATAAACTCTTATCTCAAAGTGTGTGTGTGTGTGTGTGTGTGTGTGTGTGTGTGTGTGTGTGTGTGTGTGTGTGTGTGTGTGTGTGTGTGTGTGTGTGTGTGTTTGTGTGTGTCAGCTAATTGGGCAGAGATACGAAGCACTGGTTGGACAGAGAGGGTGCTGGAGGTTTTAGCTTGCCCACTAGGTTGAGATTTGGACCCTATAGCTGTGCCAGTGGGGAGATTATTGGGGACCTAGAGAGAAAGGGAGAACGGGAGAAACCAGCCCCAGACTAACTGTGATCTCTGTGTGCTCTTAAGGGAAATTGTGCTTTACTGTGTGTATTTATTATTCTTTTCCTATATGGACGCCCCTCACTGGTGTTAGTGATGAGGATTGAGGCTCCTTGATTGCTGGGCCAGTGCATGGGCATCACAGTCAGTATAAGTTAAACTTGACAAAACTACTAAGCAACAGCACTGTTCATAAATATTTGTTAATTGCACTTGAAACTCTCCTTAGCATGGAGAACATCGATATCTGTGCAGTAACAGAAACCTGGTTCAAGGCTCCCGAGAGCACCCCAGCGCTACCAGGTTATACCTCATACCATGCTTTTCAGCCCCAAAACTTGGACAGAACCATAAAAGGAGGGGGAGTATCAATATTCGTCAAAGATACCCATGCCCCCAGGTTGGTGGCACAACACGAAGCATCAGAGACTATCCATGTGCAACTAACAGTGGGTAAAACTGCCTTCCAGTTTATAGCCTGCTACAGGCCACCCTCCCAAACCCAGGAACCCCACTCGGCCTTCCTGAGAACACTGCAAAATATGAAGGTCTCTCCAAACACCATTATATTGGGCGACTTCAACTACCCAAACATAGACTGGGAGCATTACTCTAGCTCCAACACCCTAGCCCAAAGGTTCCAAGAATTTATAAACTCAAATGCTATGGAACAACTTGTTACCACTCCCACAAGAGGGGAAAACATACTGGACCTGATCATCACCAACATGGGAACTCTATGCTCCAGACCAGAAGTGTAACCCTCACTGGTAAGATCAGACCATAAACTAATCTCACTGGATATTCACATCCCAACTCCACCCCCTGCCCTGAAAACCACAGTGAAAAACTTCTCTAAAGCAAATTTCACACTCCTCAAAACCAAGGTGGAATCCTTCAAAGCCCCCGGGCCTGTGGAAAATACGACCCAGACTGCCGAATCCTTTATAAACGCATTCTATGAACACCTTCAGGAATGCATGGATCATGCAATCCCAAATAAAACCAAGACCCGATCCTCCAAAGGCAGACATCCTGTCTGGTGGACCCCAGCCATAAACAAACTATACAATAGAAGGAGGAAGCTACTACATGATAGAGCAAAATCCCAAAAAGGGAAGACATCTCTGATCAGTATTAGCAAAAAACTACGGGCACTCATAAAATCGTCTAAGGCCAGATTCGAGAGAAAAATTGCACAGGACACTAAGGATAATCACAAGGCTTTCTTTAGTTATGTTAGGAACCTGGGTGGGAATTCCCAGATATGCTCAGAATTAGTCCAAAATGACAAAAAATACACCGAACCCACAGACATTGCCAACATCCTAGCTGACAGGTTCAGTGCAAACTTCTCCCCCCCCACCAAAAGGGCAAACATCTATCCCAGCAGAGTGCTGCCCCCTGACATCTCAGATGCTCAGGTAAGAGCTGCCCTCTCCAAAGCAAAAAACACAGCATCAATGGGACCAGATGGTGTCCCGGGCTGCATCCTACATGAACTCCAAGAAGAGCTAAACCCAAACATAAAACTACTGTTCATTCTCAGCCTTACTACAGGATATGTACCCAAAGAGTGGCGTACAGCAACTGTGATCCCTCTCCACAAAGGTGGTGCCTCAACGGATCCTGGAAACTATCGCCCCATAAGCCTGACTAGCTTGGTCTGCAAAGCTATGGAAAGGATCATCATGGACCTCATAAATAAAGATATTGGGGACCTACAGACACTGGATCTTACCCTGTTCAGCTTTGTTAAGGGCAGATCCTGCCTCTTAAACCTGGTTGATTTCTTTGAAACAGTCACCAAGGCCATTGACGAGGGGAAGGTGGTCCACACAGCCTACCTGGACCTCGCAAAAGCCTTCGATACAATACCCCACTCGGGCATTATAGATACGCTCACCAGCTTAAATATAACAACCTATGTCACTAGATGGGTTGCGAACTGGCTCAAGAACAGAACCCACATGGTTAGAATTGCTGGAGCCATGTCAGATTCCAAACCAGTTACAAGTGGCATCCCACAAGGCTCAGTCCTGGGACCTCTCTTGTTCGGTATATATTTCTCGGAGGTACAGGCCAACATGGAAGGACTATGGTTGACCAAACTGGGTGCCATAATCGACTCTCCAGCCGACACAAGCATCCTCCTCCAAAAGGACCTCATAGAAACAGACAACTGGTGCCAGAGCCATGGCCTCAAGCTAAACGCCAAAAAGTGCATAGTCATCCCCTTTGGCAAAAACAAAGTGCCCACAAATTACCACATAGGTGGTAATCCATTAAGTACAGAAGAAGTAATTAGGGACCTGGGGACCCAAGTTGATATCAATCTCTCATTTGACAACCACGTGGCCAAAGTGGTTAGAAAAACATTTTATATAGCCCACCTAATCATGAAGGGATTCACATCTAGATCAGGGGAGGTCATCGTGCCTCTTTACTCATCCCTCATCAGGCCCATAATTGAGTACAATGCCCCTTTTGGGATGTACCTTACCAGACACCTGCAGCAACTGGAAAGACCCCAAAAGTACCTCACCAAGAGGATCAAAGGGCTCAAACAGATGCCATATGCTGCCCGGTTAAAGAAACTCCAGCTCTACTCAGTGGCATACCGCCTGTTCAGAGGCGATCTATGCCTGATGTATAAATGTCAAATCCGGAATTAATGGACATGCTGCACCACAGAAAATCCAAATCCCATCGAGCTACGCACTCAAGAGACTTGAACCTCAGCACTGAAATAAATAGGACATGCTGGAGGGACAGATTCATAACCCAGAGGCTCCCTTCACTGTGGAATAAAATCCCAGTCCAGGTTAGGCAGAGTCCCTCATTGACTCTCTTCAAGAGGAATCTTGATGAGTGGATGGGAGATCGTAGGTTTACCCCGGGTATCACTTCTGTGTCACTGTTAGACAGAGGCACAGTATACTAACCTCGAAAAAGGGCATAGCAAAATTAATTTAAAATGGGTGGCGAAAGCCAAACACATTCTGGCTAGGCTTATAAATGCCCTAGGGCAGATAGCGTAGTATGAACCTTTGAACCTATGAACCTATGAACATGTTCTCAAAATGGATTCAAAATACTTCACCTGTCGAGTTTCACTCATGAGTCATTTACATTAACAAATCAGTTATGAATTATGATCAGGGACACAGTCATAATCCTCTATATTAAGCCTGGGATTCAGTAATATAATTGTCTTTGAAAGAAAGAGACCTATCCAAAATAGAAGATAAAGCTAGAGAGAGGCTTTCCTGCTGTCAACAAACAGTTGTAATCAAAACTATAAACCATACATAATTTTAATAATGTGCTTGTATGTGAAAGAAGAATGTAATAACCAAATAATAATCCTCATGTTTAGTTTCTGGACCCTGTACAAGTTTTTCAGTATAGGTAAAATCAGAAATTATGTTTGTTGTGGAGAACCTTATTTAAATCTGCCCATTTTTATCTGTAGTATGGTTAGCATTTGTTAGAAATATAGTTAGCAGAGCATGGATCAGATTTTATACATAGATAGTCAGTTATATGAAATAAGCAAAATTTTCAGCTGATTTTAATTTGCATTAATCCCAATATCGTCAGACCTAGATTTCAACAAAACAGATCTTTAGTGTAAAACAGTATTAGTATTGGATTGTCTAGACTTAAAGCACATGTATATATCCAGCTTGATATAATCTGTTCAGTAGAGGAGAATAAATTCCATATTCCTTTACATTTTTCTGCTGAGGTAGCAGATACACAATGAACAATGGGGATGCCATGATGAATCTTCTGTAACCCTACAGGACAGTGGGCAACAACAATTACTAATCCATGGTCTTTTTATGCTTTTAGGGAGACTACAAATAAACCAGCTAAAGACTACCAGGAAGATACCTACTAACAAATGCAATTCAAAGTTTCTTAAATGTAGATGACAATCGTGAAAGAAGTAGGACAAAACATTTATTGACATCTGTTTCTTTGAAATGGTACTCAAGAACATGTCAAGAGCAGTTTCAGTGTAGTGACATCACAGAAGCCAAAATGGCTGTAGGTGTTCAGATGACTCTCCTTATGGCATGCAACAGTCTTATTCTCAATGTCCTTACCACTAACAGGAAGGTCAAAGGCAGAGAGGTAACCTAAGTAAAAAGATGGCTTCTTCAGTATGAGGTGTTAATATGGTTTCCTTCAAAGCTCAAGGTAATATTCATTTAGAGAGAAAGGTCAAAATAATTCTAGATAGAAAGGTTACCATCATTCCCATGCTAACTCTCTATCTTTATCTGGAAAAAGGGAAGCATGGTGGCTCAGTGATAAAGTTTCTAGCTCACAACTCTACAGCCCATGGTTCATTCCTGACTTTTTGCAACTTTTTTGTAGAGTGTGTATGTTCTCCCTGTGTCTACTGGGGGTTCACCTAGGTACTCCCGTTTCCTCCCAACTCCTCAAAATACAGTATGTATCCTTTTCAAGAGTCCAGTGACTACTCCAATTAACATGATAATGAAAGACAAATAAACACTTACTGCTGTTTCAAGAAAGCCTCCATACTTATTTAGTGCTGGGAGTTGTTTATAGACATCAGTCATCAGTATGATTTTTTCAGAGGTTTAGTATATGTTCATTTGAAACTCAAAGTCTTCAAGAAGACTTTACATGAGTTTGCCATTAAGAAAAGTTAAACACATCTTCACAGCACCAGTCATCCATCCCTCTCTTACATAGTGCGACACTTCTATCCCTCCTAGTACCTATTAGAAATTGATTCCACAGTTTGCCTGACTTGCCACAAAATGGCCCTTCTCCCAGAACAGTATTATACACAAGATTGTACACTAACGGACCACTGTTTGTTGTTCCCCTGAATGTATCTTAAACTCAATCCCTGAAGTTGATGTAAAAGTATTATTAGTCATACACTTATAGAGTTGGATCAAATCTCCTAAATGTAATGTAAAAGCAAATGAGTACAAGGACAATTTTGTTTAGTCTCTTCTCGCAGCTCAAATGTCTGACACTCCTAACTTGCCTTGTAAAAAAAAAATATCTGTATCCTGTCTAACTTATATAATTGGGAGTGGTTGTAAGCACATCCTACCAGGCAGTACTTCATTATAGGCCTTACTATTGCCTTATATACAGATATAAGGACCCTTTCATTCCAACTAACAACACTACACAGAATATATTTTATTAATGTGTAGCACTTCCTAATTACCAACAACTTCTATTTTTTTTTTACTCTTTCTTGTTATAAATGCCAGTGTCGAATTCTTGGTCAGTTATGAGGCAGAGTATTTAAACGACTAGGCATGGAGGTGCGTGATAGCCATAAGTACACAGCACAATAATATAAGAGCTTATTTGCCTGTTTGCATGCACGTGGAATCAGGAGGGGCAGGTTAATGGCAGTCCACCCAACAAAAGATAAGGATCGTACATTATACAACTAGCTAATTGATGTTTAATTAGACCAAGAGTCGTGACAGGTGACTTGAATTAATGTAAAAGCTTAAAGGATCCCAACTGCTGCAAAACAAAGGTCTCACCAATTTGTGTTTATCAGCAGCTAATGAATGAAGCATTGCTTTTAAATTTTAAATGAGAACAGCATTTTTCTGACAAGCCACATGGACATAATTAACATATCCATTTGTCTATTTTAAAATAATAACTTTTCCAAAATATGAAATAAATGAAAATGTTATAATTAAAACACAATAATTGCTTTGGTTTTCTTGGTATTATTAAAATTATGTAAGTGGTGCTGCTATTAAAGCAATTAAGGATATCTGCATTTGTTTTTCTGGGAGAGAGGATGTTCTGTTCAAAATCAGAAACATACATTTGTGATAATCTTACTTTGTCTGCAAGTTCTAAGACAAGAATTATACTCCATAAATTAATGACATGTACCAGCATTTTTGAGAACAAAGGGGGAAGGGACAGTTATCCAGTGATGTTTTACATTTTTAGTTTATATAAGTTCCTTTTTTCAGGCATTAATCTCTAATAAGAGTACTCAAATGGTATAACTTGCTTTTGAGTATATAGAAAGAAAATGCAAGGATTTATTTATAGGCATTTGCATTTTTAACACAATGTACAATAACTAAACAAAGAATTTAATGAGTTCATATGCAAAGTAATATATTAATGAGACACTGCATATGTAAACAGTTCACTTTACAAAAAATACTGTGCGCATACATGGAGGTATATGCAAATTTATAAATATTTTAAAGAATTACAGGCAATTATTAGCATGAAAGAAACACGACAGGCCGACATGTGAAAGAGAGCCAGTCTGCAAAGGCTTGGAGCAGCATAACGTAGCCCAGGGCTGTGTGAGAATGTTTGCCCTGAGAATTGAACTACAACAAATACAAAACAAGAAATTGTCATTGCAAAGATACATCTGTGATACTGATCACATGTGCCATTGGCAAGCATGTTAGACAATGTTGCAGCAGATGCTGCACTGTCAACAGCTACAGATATGACAGTGCATATCCAAGTTCAGCAAATGCTGTAGTACGACAACACAAAAGTTCTTTCTGCATGGAGCACAATAGTCTGCAGAAGGAAGAGTCTGAGCTGATAACTGATAGAATACAGTCAGAAAGGATGTTATAATAAAAGCCACAGAAATTTCTCTTATCAGTTTATGGAATTCTTCATTCCTGTTATAGATTACTATTATCTTATCACATTTTAAAACAACTTCAAACCAAGCTAGGAAAATGTGATAAATTTTGTATTCACTGCTTCTTAATGTTATTGAAGGCAACAAGGGCAGACGGAAAAAAGATGGCAAATAATATCTGTTCAGCACCTTTATTAAATGTAAAACTGCTAGAATATTCCAGTATTCACAGTTTGGACAATGTGGATGGGTATATATAGGAAACAAGGATATATGGCATTGCCAGAAGGTAGAATGGTTCCAACATCACAGCAATTCAATGGTTCTCACAGTGGCCTCATAATGGAAGAAGGCAAACTTGTTTTGATAACATAGATTGCATGAGGGAATAGAGACCAAACATACATAGGCATTCTACCCAGCAGTATGTTAAACACATGTAGTGCAGTACAAATGTATATTCTGTGGTGGTTTTGCTATGGTTACCTACAGATCTGTATTGATATAGGGGGTTGTTATACTGTAGCTGTGAAAATAATAAATTGACTATGGCAAATGTGCTCAAAAATACCTGGCCAGCTGTTAATGAAGTGTAACTTTTGCCACATATTTTATTACTTTTTTTGTTTCCTGGTTCATGCATTGCATAAACTTCCTTGGAGGCCTGGTCTGTTTTTTCTGCTTATATGTATTAACAAAAGATCACAACTTTCATTATTTTTTTTTCATTAAAATATCACAAATCCTATAAAGGAATGTGGTTGTTTTAATAAAAAATCGATTAATGAAAATACCAATGTTTTTCATTAAAAAAACTGTAGCACTCTTCTTAGTATTCAAAAATATATTTATTCAAGATTGAGGGAGTGCAACAATGGTCCATTGCCACATTAACACAATGAAAAACATTGTTATGAAAAGCATGGGGTTTGATTATTATAATTTTGTTGTTGCTGTTGTTGTTAAAACAACATGAATCTTAAACAGATACACTGCTGTCTACTCAACATTTGATCACATTTTTATATCATTTGGTAAGATTTAAATAGTTATTGAATTAGTGACATTTGATCACATTTAAATAGTCATTGATCTGGCTTGGTAAAGCTAGTATCAATTTAAGTGAAGCAAGTCAAAATACATTATTGTGACCATAATTATTATGTTTTATTTAATTAATCATCCTAGGTGTGCACAATCAATAAAATGGCTATAACTGATGGGTACTGAGGCAGTCTGGGGACAAAAGTGACTGACCTCTGCTGTCATTTGATCACAGTTAAAAAGTCATTGATCTTGCTCAGCAGGTATGTTTTATTTGGTCACACTCACACATCTGGGGTGTAAACTATCAATAAAGTGATTGTAACCACCTTATATTTTTGAATGAAATTCTCTCTTTCTCAGAGTATCTCTGACATGTATTCTGAGTAGAAAGGCTACTGAAGGATATAAGCTTAGTGTGTACAAAAGAGTATGACCATTTTTTATGCAAAGTTGTAATGATGTTCAAAGGGGGTCCTATTGAAATAGAATCCCCATTTCAATTAGCTACATCTATCAGTTGCTTCATGCAGCCTCTTTTGCACTGAAGTTACCATCTGCCACCCAGTCCCTGTATGCTATTCCTCTATACACAGCTATTTTGATATACATTGTTTATACAGTATCTATATTGTTTAACAGTATCTGTTTACTATATAATTAGTTACAATAATTTTTTTGTATGTTGTCTGCGAAGTCTTTGGACAAAAGCACTAAATCGATTTATTAAACAGTTATTTTGTTAAACTGATTTGTTTATTTCCTTCCTGCCATCTTGTGGATGTTTTATTAGGCTTTTTATACCTTGTTGAATAGGTAAATCAAATTTCACGTTAATGTCAATAGTGACACCTAGTAGTTTAGTGCTGGTGTGTACTTCAATTACTGTTTTGCTGGGGGAAGCAATTTTGAAGTTTGTTCTGCAATTAGTATTTAACTTAGGGATGAAAAGGAATATTTTTTTCATCTTTGCATTTAGGATAAGGTTGAATTTGGAACACAAAGTTTCAGTGGATGTGAAGGAGTCCTGACTGAGTTATTGAAGCAGAATAGGATTCTGGACTGAGCATATATTTGTAGGATCATCAGCATGTTGGATTAGACTGGCATGTGTAACAACAGTGTGCAAATTGTTAACAAATATGTTGAACAATAGGGACCCAAGTATTGATCCTTGGGATACACAAACAGATACTGGTAGGAAGGTGGAGTAGCTTGGCTGCAGTTCAACAGCTTGTGATCTGTCTAACAGGTAGCTTTGGAACTAGAAGAAAGTGGGACGAGATAGGCCTAAAGATGCTAACTTGTCTTCAGAGACTTTATCAAAGGCTTTCAATACGTCTAAAAGAGTAGTGTGGATACAATCCTGCTTCTGCTGCATTTTTGATTGATGGTGTTTATGAAGTAGAGTAACATACTGTTGGTGCTGTGGTTTGGTCTGAAACCACGCTGGGTTGGAGAGTATATATTTTTGTCAATGAAATGATTAAGTAGTTGAAAATTAATGCATTCCTTCATGATTTTAGACAAGGGGAAAGTATGGCTCTGGTCCTATAGTTGGATAATTCAGTGATGTTGCTTCTTTTATGAAGAGGCAGGATGTAAGATTTAGGGAAGGGACATAAGATTCTTGAATAGATTTATTTATGAGAATAGAAACAGGATAGGCTCTAGCTTCAGCAGCAGTTTTTAAAAAGGGATGCTTTCATGTTTCAATAGATCTCCTGTAGTATAGGGGCAGAATATCATATTATATTCATAGAAGCACAGGATCATAGTTAAATACTGGGCAATAAGTCTTCAGACCATTACAATCCTAGCCAATTATCCAACTTCAAAAGTTCCCTCCAGCCTCAAGGAGATTAATGCAAAATAGACTAGTGGACAATTTGAAGTTAACCATCCAATTATCAAGGTTACCCTTAAGGGTGGTGTAAAACAGAGAGTGTGTGTGTGCTGTGTCTTTAAGAAGCATTTCAAGGACTGAACGTGCATATACTGATCCCAGTTGCCAGTATCCTGGCAGATCGATTTAGTGCCAACTTCACCCCCCTCTCACCCCATAAAGAGCCCATCTCAATACCAAAAGATTTCCAAATTCCAGTAATCACAGCCACACAGGTAGAAACTGCACTCTCCAAAGCTAAGAATACAGCATCCATGAGACCAGATGACATCCCGGGCTGTATACTACATGAACTACAAAATGAACTGGCACCTCACCTAACTGTCATGTTTAATCATAGCCTCAGTTCAGGCTTCATGCCCACTGAGTGGCACACAGCTACAGTTATCCCACTCCACAAGGGGGGATCCACCTTGGAACCTGGGAACTACTGTCCCAAGAGTCTGATGAGCTTGATCTGCAAGGGCGTGGAATGCATTATCATGGAACTTATAAACAAAGACATTGGCAACCTTCAAACACTGGATCCCACCCAGTTTGGGTTCATGAAGTGCTGATCTTGTCTCCTAAACCTGATTGACTTCTTCAAATCAGTCTCCAGAGCTGTGGGCAAGGGTAAGGCAGTCCACACAGCCTATTTGGACCTTGCCAAGGCCTTTGACACCATCCCCCACTCTGGAATCATAGATAAACTTACTAAGCTGGGCATAAATCCCTACATCACTCGATGGGTTTCCAACTGGCTTACTGAGATAACCCAGTCTGTAAAAGTAGCTGACTCCAAATCCAGATCCAGACAAGTGACAAGTGGAGTACCTCAGGGCTCAGTCCTGGGACTGCTCTTGTTTGGCATCTACTTTTCTAAAGTACAGGCCAACACTAAGGGACTCTGGCTAACAAAGTTTGCAGATGACGGCAAACTGGGAGCCATTATTGGCTCCTCAAATTATGTGAATATTCTACAAAAGGCCCTTACAGAAACAGATGCTTGGTGCCATAGCCATGAACTCAAGATTAATGCCAAGAAATGTATAGTTATCCCCTTTGAGAAAAACCATGTAACCATGAATTACCACAAAGGTGGCAGTACACTAAACACCAAAAGTGTGATGAGAGACTTAGGGACACAGGTGGACAGTGGTCTCACCTTTGATAACCACATCACCACAATAGTGAGGAAATCCTTCTATGTGACACACCTCATCACTAAGGGCTTTTCATCCAGAAAAAAAGAGGTCTTTGTCCCACTGTACTCATCCCTCATTAGACCCATTATAGAGTACAACGCCCCATTTTGTATATACCTCACAAGACATCTGCAACAGCTGGAAAGGCCACAGAAATACCTCACTAAAAGAATCACAGGCCTAAAGCAGATGCCCTATGCTGACCATCTAAAAAAACTCCAGCTATACACTGTGGCATATCGTCTACTCAGAGGCGATCTCTGCTTAACATAGAAGGCCATGTCAACCCCTGAGCTGTTGGACATGCTCCACTTAAAGAAATCTCAATCCCTCAGAGCCACATGCTCCAAGGATCTAAACCTTGTCATCACAATGAACAAAACATGCTGGAGGGATAGGTTCCTGACCCAGAGACTCCCCATACTCTGGAATAGACTGCCCATACATGTCAAGCAGAGCGCCTCCTTGGCCCTCTTCAAAAGGAACTCTGACGATTGGATGGGAGATAGGAAATTCACCCCAGGGATCACATCAGTCACCCGGCTAGACAGGGGTCCAGGGAAATAAATATTGTGGGAAGAAATATCTATGGAATTGTTATGGCTAGGCTTGTATGGGCCCTAGGGCCGATAGCCTCATACAAACCTATGAACCTATATTCAAATAGCAAGTATACTCAGTGCCATTTTGAGAGTGCAGCCAGAGAGTGAACATGTACGAGTGTAATAGCTAGTTTGTTTATAAGTTTATCTGAGTTAAAGTACTAAGCCTCAATCCTTATGTGTCTTACATAATAAAGCTGTTTGAACAGAACCCACAAAGTCTTGTATATTGTGTCCTGACTAGATGAGTAACAGGTGGCAGAGGATGATTCTCTGCTTGACATGTAGTAGAAGTTTGTTATAGAAATGGGGGATATGATGGAATATGAATCTATCATGCCAACATGTCTATTTATTTGTTAATAAAATTTCATTCCTTTAACCTAGTAGTTCAGGAATCTTTTGTTCTTTGAAGAAACACAAGTTCAAGACAGTTGGATCTTTTGTGGCTCAAAAGGCTAAACACAGATCCCCAATGGAGATGTCTATAACAAACTACATATAAGGAGAGGTCTGCCAGTCTGCCTTAATAACTAATATTTTTGAGGTCACTGATATTTTTGGGTAGAAACGTCTGAGGTCTCTTGAATAATATGTATACGTAAATACATGGCAAAAGGGACATTATATTTAATAATGGATCTGATGAGATATATGTAGAAGATAATAAAGTCTTCTTTGGAGCTAGAAGAGATGCCGTTGGAAATTAAATGAGGCAGGCAGAAGGTTTTCCTAACAAGTACATAAAAATAGACATTCACCTAGTTCTCTTATGACAATGTTTGATTGGATGGGGTGTGTCACCTGTATAGTATGGGAAAACATTTTTTTACAATAATTTACTATACTCCATTTTTTCATATTTAATTGGAGACCATTGTGTTTGCAGGGATTGTTAATGTGGTCTAACTATGTTGGTGCAATTTCAAGTCAGTGGAAGATTGAATAACAACTCCCAATTTACAGTCATCTGCAAACTTAGACAACCATAGGCCAGAACTATTAGCCTGAAGGTCTGTAAAATAGATGACAGACTGGAAAGTTCCCAACACTGGTAACTTTTTTTTGCTTTTTGAAGTGGCACCTTGAACTCTAACCACATGTGTTCTATCAGACATCTTGTTAACTATCCACCACATAGCATAAGGATTTATATTCATACCTATGTGGAAAATAGTGTCAATTGCCATAGCCATGCCATAGCCAGGTCCAGATGTACTGTAGGTACTGTGTAACCATTATCCACTGCTTTAGTCTCTTTTTCAAAGAAATGAAGGAGATTATAGAAGCGGATGGTTGCGATTAAGTAAAAAATGTATACATTTATTTGAACAGAATAAGCTCTGTTTGGAAAGAATTGTCTCAGTCACCTCAATGCCTACATTTTCTCTTAAAACCAATGGTCTAACTTTAGCTGGACAAAGTACATAACTTTACACTTATTTGTATTTAAGCAGGTTGTGTTCCTTAAGCCTACCCTACTGTGTGCAGACGATCACCCAGCTGAGTACTCTTCATGCATATCCACATAAAGAACAAACAGCTCATCTAGATGCATCTGCATTCACACTTATTGCCTCCCCAAAATACATCAAAATCATTCCCATGCACTCTTAGGCACTAACTCACCCCCATACTTCGACTTTTCCCTTTTCTTCACTCCCCTTTGAAATTTTGCTTATTCAGGCACTGTAATCCTTGGATTCAGGGTACCTGTTACTCAGAAAATGGGCTGTTTACATTAGGCCAATCACTGAAAAGCATTTTACTTTTGGTAAGTACTTGTCCAAACATAGCACAACTGGAATTATCACAATGTTTAAATCATAAAAAAAACTATGCAGACCATCTCAAAACGTTGTCCCTCTTCTCATTATCAAACAGGCTAGTTAGTGCTGACCTCTGCCTCACAAATAGAGCCTCAACAGACCTTATCCTGTCAGAACTTTTACACATAACAAGCTCAATAGTAGTGCACATGCCTGATGGAGACCACACAATCTTTTGCAACATAAACAGGAAATGTTGGAGGGAACTGTCTTCTGTTCTGCACAAAGCAATATATTTCTCTTACTCAGATGAAATATGGATGACAGAATGGTAAACTGTAAATTCACCCTCAGCTTAACACCCATGTCCCTTGTGGAAAGGGCCAATAACTAAATGTCCAAACATATCCTTATTCTCCGACCTATGGGTTATTCATAGGCAAGATATGAGGGCTAAAAACTATCTTGGGAATATAAGGCTAGGCTTATTAACATCAATAAATCTATGAACCTATAATGCCAAAGAACTTGAATTTCTTCTTTACTTAATTATTTTACAAGTGGTTTGGCTGGACCAATAGTTAAATGTTCAGTGGGATAAACACTCGAGAAAGCAATGAGAGGTACAATACTTAACTTTGTTGATGTTTCTGACCATATGAGTTCTAGACATGTGAGGTTGTTGTTAATGTAAGAATGTTTAAACTGATTTGCCTCTGAAAAGCAGGGAACTACTAATCTAGTTATCCTTTCTATTTATTCCAAAAAGAATCATGAATGAGTTTACAGGGAGGTGTAGGACTTGATACAAAGCAGCAAATTATCTATTACTTTAAGGGGAGGCTGTTTGAAATGCTTTGTTTAGAAATACAATACATTCAGGATATAATGTTATGACTGTACTATTTATCTGCCTTAACAGCTTCTGTACACATCTTTGAATCCCAGCTCTATGAGGACGTCCCTCAAAGAGTTTATACCTCCTCAGTGTTGAACATGATAGTCTCTGCTTTCTATGGGAAATCACTGCTAGTGTGGTTAGTAACCATATGCTAGTAACAAAGCCTCTGTTATTGGAAATGTCTCCCTTCTTCATGCTTGTGCAGTCACAGAGTTCATAAATAAATTCTAGGGGTATGAAGGGGCATGACCCCCACAGAGGGGGTGCAGGATTGACTAGGAGTAAATTGCTGATGTATGACTCAACATATGATGCTGTAATCATACAAAAATACCAACATTTACTTGAAAAGACTTAAAATTATGATAACTTGCAAAGCATGGTATGCAGGAAGAATATTTATTAGTGGAACCAGCCCATATCTCACTAGTTAAAATAATATCTGCAATTCCATAGATAGAATGGATTCATGTTCACTGATTTTACTGTTTAAACTTCTCTGGTTGGTAAGCAAGATGTCTGGCTTCTTTTCTAAAGTCCCTCAATTGAGATTAGTTAGTGCAGAGGTAAGACTCTATGAAATGCTTACCTACTCTTGTAAAGTGGGTAGTCAAACGCTTATCAGTAGAATGGTCAAATGCAGACCATCCAGTCTGAAGTATTCTGATTTACTGACCATTTCCTCCCTTAGTAAATGAAAGCTTGAAAAAAAAACTTCAAACCTGAGGTAGCTGTTAACCACACTTGCAATTCTTAGCATTTCAGATGTTTTCAAGACTAAATTGGGAATGTTAGTAAAAGCCTTGCAGATCTTGCCTGCAATAATGTCCAAAGATGAGGATTGTTTTAGAACCAGGTGTACATTATTTAAATTATTAATTCCTGCCATAATTGCACCATGATGACATTTCACTTGTGACTAAAGGTTATACATTGGTATCTTAATATCCAATAAAGTGCATTTTTAGTTTAGACATTTTAACATTTGGCTGTCCCTCTTCTTACATATTCAGGCCCTATAGCAAGGTTCTACAGATACAATTACTTATTTATTGGTTAGCTAATTGACTGATTCATGATTGACTGAATAATTGTTTGATTCATTAACGAGGTATGTAAAGTGGTCCTTCACAGACTCTTTTCAGTCATTATTTGAGCCACATTAGCAAAGGTAAATACTATGTATGAGTATTTAAGTGTAGCCAGTTGCCTAAGTTGCTTTTGGGAGGAAATTAGAGTCACCCAAGAAAAGTGAAGGTTAGGCTAGGACCCTGGACTCTGGAGCTGTGAAGCAGAGATTTTAACATTAAACCTTCATGCTGTTCTTGTATTACTAGGTCTGTATTTATGCTGCCTTTCATCTCATTACAGATGTAGATCATGAGTTCTGTCATTTCTATTCATTTAATTTGTCCATAGAGTCCAACTAACATAAAGCAGTGATAACCTAAGCAAGAGGCTACTTCACCTATGAAACCACAAAAGCCACTTTTAGTGAATGAGGTTGTGTTAGTTATTTAAAACTTTTGCATATTTTAACAGTCAACAATTTCAAAATTTTTCTAAAAATAACCTTTTAACCTCATTTTAAAATTCAGTATATCAAATGTAGCTAACAATTAATTGGGTATTGGTATAACAGTTAAGGTGTTTACCTCACTTTTGTACAAAGTACAGTGTTTGATTCTCACGGATACATTGCTAGACTTATAAAGCCTCCAGCAGTCATTGGCCTAGTATACACCTATGTATGTATCCAGGCCCCTATGAATGTTAAAATAAAGTGAATATGAAAAATACAACCAAAAATTGTCAGGAGGAAAACTTCTCACAGTAACATTAAAAAACAAAAATTAATAAGGTTTGTATTTTCAGAAAAACTTTCTATAGTTAAAAGCATACAGAAAATGCACAGCTCAACAAATCCACTTGCAGTACGACATCTCAGTACAATTATTCATGTGACAAATTAAAACATACACATGATGGAAAGATACCCAAGGGGAAAGTGTGTCATCAGAAAGTCTGATGAGCAGGAAGAGCTCAGAGCGCAGTCTTTAGTTTGGTCCATTTGTTGTTTAACATGATTCTTCTGATTTAATAGTTAATATTTTAGTTAGCAAAATCTGGAGGAAATACAAGGAGAGCTAAAAAACAGACAACATATGGAGACAATCTTTCTTGCAGTTATGGATGGCAAGATAAATCTGAAACCAAACTGTCAGCATGATTCAAAATGCATTAAAGCAAACTTTTTTTTTTTTTTACTTTTAGCTAATTTCACCAGAGCAGCCTAAGTTACCCTGCACTAAGAACTAGATAATCCCAGTTTAGTTAGTGGCACAGGCACTGGAGGAACTGGATGGGGAGATAGAGGAATGATGAGATATCAGCTTTTCACCTCTCTCTCTCTCGGGGAGGTGTAAGATGTGTTTGTCAAGGGGGCCAGACACAAGATGGAATCCCTTTTGCTGGCCAGAGTTCACCTAAAGTACTTATCTTCAAAGGGGAATGGTCACTAGGAAGATACCTGTTGTAAAAGCAGGAGATATTTACACTGCACACCTACCCTTTTTATAATGCAGGCACATGTAATTTAAATGACTAAAGACTAATTCAAAATCCCAACTCCCCAAGGTGGACATTGGCACATTCCCTGCCGTTCAATACTCACCCCATAGAAAAAAATCTGGCATGTATGGCTCTCACCTTCTACAGAACAAACAAGTCATATGGGAGAAGTAAGTCGACAGGCTCAAAGATCATCCAGGGATGAAACAAAAGGCCTGAAAAGTTACTTTATAACATAAATATGAGTGTTTGATAGCAAGATGACAAGACCTATCTTCTGAAATCAGTTGGATTTTCGCTGACTTTTCATATTAAGTTACAGTGAATATGATGAAACATTCCAAGGAAAAGTAAAGAGAGCTACAGGCGTGTTTAAACTAGTAAACTGACAGTGAATTGATTGGTTTGTTTGTTTCCACTTCTTAACAGCCAAAGTCTAGGTGCTGAATATAAAATCATATAGAAAAAAAGAATGCATAACTTACACTTAAATTCTACATAACTCTTGCACTAAGTCATAAAAACAAGCAACATACACTTAGTTGCAAAAATGAAAATGATGTATCTCTGTTTGGCTTTTGATTGACTCCTGTAAAGATTAAATTTAAGAAATGTTCTAAAGGAAGCCTTGGAGGTATGCTCATATCAGGGAAGGCAGTTGTTTCCACAGCACCTAAGCTATTTAGACAAAAGACTGCCTACCCAGGGTCTCAACGTGAATTTGGGAACAACCAGCAGCTCCTAACCTGAAAATCTTAAATAGAACACCAGTCAGTACAAGATTAGGAACTCTTGCAGACAGACAGGACCCAGACTGTCCAGAGCATGAAAGGTCAGAAGCAAGATGTTATCCACTGACCCTGGCAATGAATTTCAGCAAGTATAGATTTTTAGCACAGCCATAATATGAATGAAGCAGCCTAATTCTCATCCACATGTCTTTCCCTATATCCAAAATTTTACTTTAAATATTGAGTGTGTGCATGTGTATACCTTCTGTGGAAGGTTGGGCACTGGGCTGGCAACTCAACACCATAAAAAAACCTCTACTGCCAATCATGAGTGGACAGGTGATCCGCTGTGATGACCCCTAACTGTGAAAAGCCGAAAAAAGAAGAAGAAAGAAGATTGTTTACAACTGCCCCTAGTATATTCTTTGGACATTCATCCCAAATCATATTTCACATCCAAAATTAATGTTAAAAGACTGGTATAAAAGCAATTATTTTGTCACATAGACCACTCTTTTTCTAATTTGCTTAATGGCAAAATTGTATTTTATCACTCATATGAATTCATACGTGAAAAAGCAGCAAAAGGCCTAAATGACAGCTTTGCAGCAAAACTTTTCTCCTTATCTTGCTGTTCCATTCTCTCAGTACTACTGAAATGATATAAGACTTTGAACCTATGATTTGTAAACTGCTAACTCCACCTGAACCTCTATGTTTACTTCAACCACCAAACAAGTGCCTCTGTCTCACTCAGTCAAACACCTTATCTTGATGTAAGGTTTCTGCATAGCCTGAATCTATTACTTTGAGCTAAAGGAAAAATCCCTTACTGCATCTAGCCTGTTTAGTATACTCTTTCTCCACATACCACATGACTGATGGTCTCCAAACACTACTGTGCACCTCTGGTTTCTAAAACAAAAGATGCATTATCGCTAAAATAATCGTGCTTAAAGTGCCATTATTATTAAACTCTCTCAGGTCTACTTTCTTGGAATAATGTTCTTTTCTTAGAAAGATCTTCAAACAATTGCTGTATTACATGAAATGCCACCAAAAATTGAAAAACGTGATATGACTTATTCAATTAGACAGGATATCTGTTGGTTATGTAGTCTTTTAAATAATCTTTTAATAATCTGAAAACAGCTTCAACCTTAACATAATGCTTCATTTTCCTATAGAACATATAGCTTAAGTCTTAACTCTACTAAATCTAGGATTTTGTGTCTGCCATTAATTGTATGCCTTGCCTCATTTTTAAATTATTCATAACAGCTCTACCTTCCCTTTTCACTGTAAAAATGTAAGCAGTGGTCTTTTGAGTCACAGACATATGAATATTTATATTCTTGAATCTGCTTATTCACACAGCTAAGCAGACTAATTCTGAGCTCTCTGATTTTATATGCATCTTTTTCATTATACCTTCTGGTTAGTATATGTAACTAAATTTCTCCTTTTAGTTATGCTTTATATTTCTTGGCATCATTTATACTTAAATACTTCAAAACATAGCTTATAAATTCTGTTTTAATTTTCTCTGTCATGCCTTAGAATTACCATCACCATACATCAAAGATAACTAACACAAAAGAGTTTGAATTAAAGTCTATTTCCCAAGAGACACCAGAGTACTCTTTAGATCTTTAATTCTTTTCACCCATCTTCTGCTTCACTAAGTACTGAACCAATACCATTGTCAGAAAAGATGACCTATTTAACCTTCTGCGTACCAGCATAACATCTCAAATAGAAAGACTATATATATTAGAAGTTATTTTCTGTGTGAAATGCAACATGCTCTTTTTCCATGCATTCTTTTAGCAATCTGCTTTATTAAAATCCATTCCCAGTCTCTCTTCAGGTTTGAAGTTCCACCTCTAGAAAGTCTCTATAGACTGCAATAATAAAATCATCCCATAAAAAATATCCACCCTTCAGGAGCTAAAAATGTTAAATGCCCATTGTACCACCCTTTTTGAGTCCAGCTTTGGCATGTGGGAGGTTGGCATAATGGTTAAGATGCTTGCCTTACAGACAGAGGGTGCAGGGTTTGATTCTCACATGGGGTAGTTGGCTAGGCTTAGAGTGGCTAACAAGGCCAGTTATCCTTGTACTAATCTGTGAACCTATGTAGACATCAATGATTATTTAGCTGTTATAAGAAATCACACTGTAAGCACTGTGCCTTCACCCAACTAATCTGTTCAGTAATAATCTTAGTGTTTTACAGCAAAATAGCCATAGCCTTATTTATTCATCTGACCAAAAGAACCCAGAACCTAAGTAATGTTTTTTGCCTACTGTACCATATACCCAAGTAATAAAAGTAATTGTTTTTCATACTAGAACTTGTGCATGACAGTTGTAATTATGGAAATTTGCAACACACTCCAGGCTCACATAGAAGTAAAGAAATTATTGGCAATATTCTTTAAACAAATAAATTGACAATGGTGAAGTAATTGCCTTCAAATGAATAACTACATAATACATTGAAAGCATACAATAGAATTGGGTTCCCAGTCAAAAACTTGTTATAACACCATTAAAGCATTTTTAAATCCCTATTTTCTGCTTGGTACATTGTTGACCCTCTGGCTTAAGCCTGCACTCCCCCACTCTCCCTGGGTACCATTCTAGCTCCTTTCTGACAATCACACATATTGGTTCACTGGGAAGGCCCCAGTGCTCCTCGGGAAGTCAACCTTACTGGGTAATTCTTAATAGCTGGGGAGCAGTGAACATTAGGTATTGCTGACTACTCAGCACCCCTACCCCAGCAAAAGCTACATGCAATGACATCAACACTCCTGTTATACACATCTACCGGGCAAATGACATTATGTCATTCTACCATTTCAGTTTATATCCTGTGAAACTCCTAGTTCACACCAAAGGTTGTACAGACACTGATGTCTTACCCCCCCCCACAAGATAGGAGAGTTGTCCACTGGCCACTTCAACATACCCCCCAGCCAATAATACCAGTGGTCCAAGCCACTCCTAAACTGAACACCACACATAGATGTCTTGCCTTTGTGCCACTGGGTGAGTCTAATGCCATTAAAACATTTTGCAGGGCTTCATCCCACAGCTTCCTCCAAGGTGAACTGCACCCTCCACACCCCTGCTACTAATATATACTAACTCAGAGATTGTTATAATTAGCTGAAGTAACATGTCTGGGTTATTGTAATGATGCTTCTTTGCATGTAGGCACATGATGAGTCCAGTATGAATAGTCATGAAAAATTAAAAAAACAGACCATGTAAAATTATATTTCCTTCTTTTTTCTATGTGTTTTCAAAGATGGCACAGTGTTGTCATAAAGAGAATCCTTATGTTCACAGCATTCTTCTCATTGCATGTGTATATTGTATCTTCACTTTTCTTTTCGTGAATTTATTTCTGTTTTTCTTCTGTTTTCACTCCCCCAACTCTAAAGGTTTTGCTTATTCCAACACACTGTACCTGTTTTGCTGTGTTACATTCTCCAGGTTCCCACTATGTTTAGACCACATTGTCCATTTGTGTTCTAAAAGCATTCTCAATGATTGTATAGAGTAGAGCACACCATCTTGGCCCTTGTAGGTATGGCCAGAAAATGGGTGGTGATAACTTGATTGACAGTCCAAGGGTGCTTGCTGCTGAGTAATAGCTAACAATTGACTTATCTGCATCATCTGTCTCCCAAACATTGTCTATAACCCTAAAACTCTATCCTAACCCTGATCCGAAAACTCATCCATAACCCTGACAGTCCATCCCTTATTGTAAACCTAAAACTCTGTCCTTAACCCTAACCCTGAAATCCAGTTCCTAGCCTTACCTAAAACTTTGTTTCTAACCCTAACCCCCCATCTGTAACTAATCCTAGCCCCCTCACTAACCCTGAGCCCCATCCCTAGACTAATCTTAAAACCCCTCCTTCGTCCTAAAACTCCCTCCCTATCTGTAATCCTAATCCTCTCCCTGACTAATGCTGTTGTAGTTGATCTTTAAGGGGGCAGGGACAATTCACCACCAATTCCTCAATTTTACTGAACAATTCACCACCTATTACTCCATTTTACTGTAAATTGGTGATATCCTAATCTACAGAACTGCACATTTCTCTTCAAATGTTTCTTTACATTCCCCTTTATGTGTTTCCCTTTTGTCCTTACCTCTTTGTTACGTCTCTTTATTCTCACATGCTAGAAACATCATCATTTGTTCTTTTGGGCCTAGCTTCTGTTTATCAGTTTCAGTACTTGAGCTGCTTTTTTACTTTTGGTTACAATTTCTGTGTTATACAGCCTTAGCTTTCAAAAACTATTTGTCATCTCTTACTATCTCAGTATATGCCACATCAGGAGATGAAAGAATACTCATGTTCTAAGCAAGAATCAAATTAAATCTTGCAAGGGTATTTTATCTCAACATGTCCCACTTAGCACTGTGAAAACTGGAAGCTCTAGTGAACTTTACTAAGAAATTAACGTTATCCTTACAAGTGAAGCAAACGTTAGATTATTTGGCATAAAAATATGAATTCCATCATTTCACATACCTAACCCATGAGAGAAATGTTTCCAAAATTACTTTTTATTCTGAAATCCCAGTCACACTCTCTTACCCCAGATACATACATTTGTGTTTTCTTTCAATGAAAATATTGCTTATGTGCATCTCGAGTCAACTCAATGTGTTATCAAAAAATGTCTTTGTTTAAAAATTAAGTCTGAGATTCATAGATTGTTAGGAGACTCTGCTGCAAAACTTAATGCAGATAGCATCCATGTGCAGGGTGTGGATGATTCAAAGAAACTGATAGCATGGCTGCACAATGGCCAAAATAGCACTGTATATAATTCCTGCTAATGAGTGCATAATAACATGTAAATGAGGAAATCCATGCAACTGAACCATACAGAGTATACACATGAAGGAAGTCAAAATGGCAGGTAATTCAGAAACATATAATGATTCTTGGCATATAACAGGAGTGATGCTGTTAACAGCAGCAATAGTAAGTAGAGCAGCATTTGCTGGGAGCTGCTGTTGGAGCTAGTGACTACAATGTTGTACATTATGGCCGACCCATCGCTGGTGGGGATGTAGACAATGCCTAGCATACCACCTGCTCACAGATCAACAGGTTGTGGACTCTTTCAGCTGGACAGGGACACTGTAAGGGAACCAGTCAAACTGTGGGCCACAACACAGACAACACATAATGAAATGATGCATGTGGTAAATACACATAGGCTATGCAGAGCAGTGTATTGCCTGCATTGCTGTGCATCAGACATAACTATACCCACACAAGTTAGGGTGAGGGCAGGGTGCAGTCAGCAACACTTGCACAAATAAGACAAACAGTATCAGGTGATTGCAGCAGTATAATTTTGGGTAGGGTCATGGGGGTGAATAGGGTAGCTATGTATTCTGGGAGGAAGTAGGGAGACAAGGGTCACATCCTCCTGTAGTGGATCAAGCTGCCAAAAGATAACCATTGGTATTGACTAAATTGATGCAGTCAATGAGAGGGAGGTGGCAGAATGCTGTGACAGTGCACTTGCATACTGATGTGGTGACCCATGTGCTCAGCCTAATAAGCACTGTTGCCCACAACCAGGGATGGCAATCTGTGTGCCCAAAGGTGACAAGGATTGGCTTGAACTTTGAGACAATGCATGAGCATCCCGGTGAGTCTTCCCATATATTGAGCCAGAGGTAGTACTCTTGACCTGACAAAAGTATTAGTACATGTGTCCAAAGGTAACAGTGATCTTTCAGCAATGATATATGCAGAATGCAGTGAGGTGGTTCATGCACAACTACCTAGCATGTTAGCCCTCCAACAATCATGCAATATATGGCCTTCTTCCCCTAACTGGAAGGCAGTTACAGTGTGCTCCATGCCTCTCCCCTAGTGGGTGTATGTGCACCTCTGTGGCAGTGAGCATAGCAGAAGCTGTGTGGTCTGAGGAAATGGGGAGCCCATGGCACATTCTCAGGTACAGGATGTCTATCAAGCTCTGGTGAGGCTATGTGCTCAACCCCTTCCCTTACAGACATCTCAGTAATGGGGTGATCCTCCCCTCAGTGTGCAGACAGCTTGACTGCAGCATTGGACTGCCATGTGCATGTGCTATCATGGTCAGCTACAGATGTGCTGATGATGTCAGCCCTACATTGTCTTGTTATGGCAGAATCTCCACTCATAGAAGATATGAAAGCATGATCACTCATGACACCATTGTTAGCCCATGTGCCATTCCTCTGTGGCAATGACATACATGAACATTACAGTTATATGTTGCCACACATATCCTGTCATCCATGTTGTTGCAGTAGAAGATCAGAAGTATTTGGAAGGACATATATGCAGGTGGGCTTTGGTGAATCATTCCCTACATTAGAGTATGTTATACTGTAATGAATATTACTAATCTGGTACATTCCTTACATTTTCCCACCATACTGGTGGCATGTGATTTTGTGCACACACTACTGATCCACATGGTGCTAGCCAATCTTCCACATCCAAGCCACCTCCTGGTATAAAGACCCCCCCCCCAGCAAGTGACATGAAAAGTTCCTCAACTTCTGCAAGTCAATAAAAGTTAGAAGTTTATTTCCTGTTGTGGGCCTGTCTTTTGCAATATCACATGTCTAGTCCCTTGAATGGAATATCATATCAGCAGTCCTGCACCAATTCTTACCAAATATGCCCATGATAATGCATGTCCAGAAAGTGTGACATGTGTGCAGAGGGCCTGCAGCAGCTCTTCATTTTCCTGGCTAGTGACATTTTCAAAGTGTTCCCTCTCCTGGGTTGTCACACTGTTCTTCAGATGAAATGTTAAACTGAGGCCCCATCTGCCTGAGTTGGTGGTAGCTCAGGTGGATGTAAAGGATTCCATAGCAATTATACAAAAGAATAGGGGTCCCTATCTGTATACAAAAAAATTCTCTTATTTACAAATATTTACATATGTACAAATGTATAAATATACAAATCTGTTTACACATATTTATAATTTCCTTTACATCATGCTAAAATTTCATCCCTATTAGACCCTCACTCCTTTCTCCATAACCACAGTTGGATTTTACTTAATGCTGTTGCTAAAATCTATTTACTATTAAACATAATTTCATTTATTATTTCATTCCATATAACCCATATACCATAAAATAACTTTCTATCAACTCTTTTAACATATTTTTAATGTCTGTTCTTATGATATCCATATTTAATTTTATCCACGTTTATTTTATCCACTTATTTTATATCTTCAAAAAATCTTCTTTACATAGTCTTCGCTATAACTTTTTTGCGCTTTTACATTTCAAAAAACACATGTTAAGTAGTTTCTTCTTCGTGACAATGTAACATATTTTATCACTTATCATTTTATAATGGCATATTTCCCTTTACTGGTAATTTATCTATTACCAGTCTCCGCAAAAAAAAAAAAAAAAAAAAAAAACCTTGGCATTCTATTTTCTGATTACACCATTTGCTTGTTATTTTATAGCTTTAATTTTTTCATCTCTTAGATGTTCTCATGGTTTTACATAGTAATGTTTTATTATTACATTCTTATACCATTTCTTTTCTACTTCGATACCATCAATTTTTATTTTCCACAAAAATATTTTTTTTGGTAATATTTTATTTTTTTTTTGTTTATATACTTGTGACACCCGCACCCTGGCCCAGCAATCAAGAAGCCTCAGTCCTCACCACTAACACCAGGGAGGATAACTAATACACACAGTAAAGTACAATTTCCCTTAAGTGCACACAGAGATCACAGTCAGTCTGGGGCTGTTTGCTCCTTTGCTCACCAGGTTCCCAATAAGACTCCCCACTGGCACAGCTATAGGGTCCAGATCTCAGCCTAGCTGGCAAGCTAACCTCCAGTACCCTCTCTGTCCAGCCAGTGCTTCGTGTCCTTGCTCAGGTAGGTGACACACAATCACACTTTGAGATAAGTATTTATACAATTTCACAGACACTCCTGGGAAAGGCTGACACAGATTCTCCAGCTGTGCCTCTTTACCCAGACTATACGGTAGTAATTTCTGCCACCACCATCTTAATATTTTATTTATTTTATTTTACATTTGTTGACTGGGCTAGTCTAACTGGATATATGTCCATTTTCAGTAGAGGCCCGGGGAGAAAAGCTCCAAGTTTTAATACATAGTAAAAAATCAGTCTACATAAAAGTTAAGAAAGTCAAATCAGTAAAACAGAATAAAAAAAAAACTAAAAAAGATAAAATATGTACATTTTTTCTTTTTTTTTTTTTTTGAGTTGAGTAGAAGAACAATATTTTCAAGATAGCTTAGAATAAAAGAAAGGATAAAGCGAGAAAGAGGTGGGGTAAAGATAGGAAAGGTATCGGAGATATAATAGGATGAGTAGAGGATTAGATTATTTTCATAGGGCTAAAAAAGTTACTTTTATGAAGGGGAGGCAAAACATACACCTAAAGAGAGGAAAGAAAGGAAGCTTTTGAGTACTATAATTATCAGCTACCCAAAGGCCCTTGAAAGGGTGTCCAATTATTACTGTGCAATATTATTATCAAATTGGTAATGTGACTATTCAGCCTAAGGCTTATTAGAGTGGCCTATTACGATAACCTCTATAAATATGCAATGTACTCCAGAGCCTACTTCTCTACACAAACCAGCCACAGGTAAAGGTTTTTAAAATATTTACTAATAAATAATTAAAACACAAGGCAATACTACTACACCACAGAGATAACTAAGAGTTCAGAGATCACACAGAAACTTAAAATAATATAGTAGGACAGGTCTGATGTCAAAGTAAAACACTTAATCTAACTTTCTAATCTTTAGCTAATCTTAAGAGAAAACAAAGTGCTATAATCCTACTTACATACATAAAGCATAAGCAGTGGTGGGTTAGATGTCCAAGATCAACATGCTTTCCTATCTCTCAATCAACAATAGTTTCTAAACACTAACCAACAGCTCTCAAAGGCCCTCCCAAATTACATCATTTTGACACTAAGTCTGGAGTTCCCAGGCCACAAACTGCATTATTTAGCAAGCTAACACCTGCTCAGGAGACTACAACACTAAAAGGCATTTCACATATACACTCTAGCAGAAACCAGAGCAATAAAGCACCTTCCACATGTAAATTATGGCCATTAACTTTAACCTTAAAACAGTGGGCCTGAAACCTTCTTCCAGACTCACTGGAGCTGACTTGTAAAACATCACAGAGATTCATAAGATCTTATCAACTTCAAAAGACACATTTGAAATGCTTGGCTTGGTTTTCCTTACAGCAGATGGCAATGTTGCAACAATCTTGAAGTTCACATTTTACATTGTTTTCTTTCATTTAAAAACACAAGCCTGTATTTTACATTTATTTATACAATTGATAGAATTATGTATCAAATTCTATTTGACTAGGCTGGCAGCCTTCACCCATCTTCCTCCAATCTTCACATCTCTCCCCCAGGGAACTCAAGCAAGTTTTTCAAGTGCCCCTTGAGAAACATCGCTTGAGAGTGTCAGGTCTATCTGGGTGTACCTCACCCCATTCCCTGTCTTGAGAGCCCATCTGCATTGGCATTGCTACTCCCACTGTGGTGCTGACATATCATATGCTTGCAACCCCAGGCTTCATCTTAGCAACTTGGCATTTTGCTGACTGGCTCTGTTTAACCATGTTAGGGGGTTGTGATCTGTCATCACAGTGAATTTTCTTCCATACAGATAAGGCTGAAGTTTTTGTAGTGCTCACAATATGGCTAGACATTCCTTTTCTAACGCTGCATAGCATTCCTCCCTGGGTTGGAGCCTACAACTGAGATAAACCACTGGGTGTTCTTCTCCCTCTGAAGAAATCTGGTTAAGTATAGACCCCACCCCATAGTTTGAAGCATTCACCTGCACAACAAATTCTTTGCTATAGTCTGGACTGGCTAACACGGGGGGTCCTCCCAAAGCTTCCTTAAGCTTCTGAAATGCCTGCTCACATGCTGGGGTCCACACTACCTTATCTGGCATGTTCTTCCTTGTCAGGTCTGTGAGGGGAGCAGCTATGGTACTATAATTGGGAACAATCTTTCTGTAGTACTCTGCTGTCCCTAAGAATGCCCTCACCTGTTTTTTGGTAACAGGTGCAGGCCATGCCTGAATGGCTTCCACTTTGGCAGGTTCTGGCATTATCTTCCACTCCCCACTCTGTGTCCTAGGTAGGAGACCTCTGCCATACCCACTGACATTTGCTCAGCTTTAATGGTCAACCCTGCCCTCTGTAGTCTGCCCAGCACCTCCCTGACATGCAGAAGGTGCCCTTGCCAGGAACGGCTGTAGATACCAATAGCATCCATGTAAGCAAGGACAAACCCTCCTGCTCCTGCTAAGATATAATCTACCAGCCTCTGGAAAGTCGCTGGAGCATTCTTCATCCAAAAGGGCATCTTTGTGAACCCATACAAGCCAATAGGAGTCACAAAGGCTGACTTCTTTCTAGCATTGGGAGTCAAAGGCTTCTGCCAGTAACCCTTTGTAAGATCAATGGTTGTAAGATACTTAGCCCCACCCAGATGCCCTAGGATTTCATCTGTCCTAGGCATGGGGTAAGCATCTGCCTCTGTGTGACTATTTAATTTCCTGTAATCCACACAGAACCTGGTGCTGCCATCCTTCTTTGGCACGAGTACCACTGGGGAGACCCAGGGACTGTTGGACTCCTGAGTCACCCCTAGTTCCAACATCTCCTGTACCTCTTCCCTCAGAGTCTGTTTGACTCTCTCAGGCACCCTAATAAGGGGCCTGCCTGATAGGCCTTTGGAGTCCTGTATCCACCTGGTGCTGCACCAGGTGGGTGCTCCCTGGTTTCCCAGTGAACATGCCCCCAAACTCCTGCAACACTGCTTGGATTTCTCAAACCTGGGTAGGAGATAGCTGCTGGGACATTGCTACCCCTTCCATCGAGGTGTCAGCCCAAGCCTCACTGAGGAGATCAGTCACAAGATCTCTCTCAGACTCCTCCTGCAATCCACTGCAAATGCTCAGCACAAGGGCCTCCCTGTTATGGTATGGTTTCAACATACAATGTTAACATAGTACAATTTGTGCCCCTGCCTTTTGCCTAGCAGTTCCACCATGTAGTTAATATCACTTATCTTTCTTACCACCTTGTAGGGTCCCTCCCAAGCTACTTGCAACATGTTGTGTCTGACAGAATGAGAACCATCACCTGCTGCCCTTCAGCATATTCTCTAGCTTGAGCATTCTTGTCATACCACACCTTTTTCTGTTGTTGGGCTTCTGCCAGGTTCTCCTGGGCCAGGCCCATGAGTTCCCTGAGCTTTGTTCTGAGGTTCAGGACATATGCCACAACAGACTCCTTGTGAGACTCACACTCACCTTCCCACTCATCTCAAATTAAATATAGAGGTCCCTCACCCTATGCCCATACAGCAACTCAAAGGGTGAAAAACCTGTGGATTCCTGGGGAACCTCTATGTAAGCAAACAACAGATGGGGCAAATATTTGTCCCACTCCCCCTTAAACTGATCTGCAAATGCCCATAGCATGGACTTGATTGTAGAGTTTAACCTCTCAACAAGACCATTAGTCTGGGGATGGTTGGGGGTGGTCTTCATATGCTTCAGCCCACAGGACTTCCACAGACAAGCCAGCAGGTCTGACATAAAATTGTCACGTCTGTCAGACAGTATTTCCTTTGGGAAACCTACCCTGCTGAAAAGCTCTAGCATAGCATTTGTCACCTTCTCGGCCTCAATGGAGGACAAAGCCACTGCCTCAGGGTATCATGTAGCATAATCTACAATCACTAGGATATACTTTTTCCCTGTAGAACTTGGGGTACTCAGAGGACTCACAATATACATAGCTACTCTCTGAAATGGCTCCTCAATCACAGGCAAAGGCATCAAAGGAGCTCTCACCTTGTCTCCTGCCTTGCCTACCTTTTGGCACTGCTCACAGGTCCTGCAGTACCCTGTTACATCTCTGGAAATTCCAGGCCAATAGAAGCTTTACATAATATGCCTCTTTGTACGTTTTATGCCCATATGACCTGCAAAGGGAATATCATGGGCTATGGCTAGAAGCGCTAGATGGTAAGCTCTAGGCACTACCAACTGCTGTACTCTCTCACCTTCTAGCCCTCCCTCAGGGGTCCACTCTCTGTATAGTAACCCTTTGTCCCAGTATACAGATTCCCCTTCCCTTGAAAATCAAGTGCCTCCCTAGCAACCTGTCTCAGGCCTTACAATGTATGGCCTGAGAGCTGAGCCTGTCTCAGCTCTCTCCTTGTAACCCTTCCCAGCTCCCCTTCCACAGAAAGTCTGGCATCCTCTGACAGCGGTGCCTCACTGTCAGCATGGGTACTACTACTCACCTCTACCTTTGTAGTTACCCTGTTGAAGGGAACATCAGTACCCACAAGCAGCTGTGGCTCACATTCAGTCTCACTGCTACAGCATAGCTCACTCCCTGAAGTAACCACCTCAGCAGTCCTGGCTGCAAGTATGCAGTCTGTCTGGGTCTCCCCCAGGCTACCAGACCCACATGCTTGTCTCCTATCCTCACTGCATGTAACTGCATAAGTACATAGTACTGCCTCATCCAAATCCTTCCCTCTCAGGACATCTGAAGGATGGTAGTTCCATACCCCTGTTGTCTCAAGACAACCCACTGTTGGCATTTTGTCTTTCCCACTTACTGGCTCCCTCACCTTTGGTTCCCCACCTTGCCTCCGTGGACATCTGTATGCCACATGGCCCCACTGGTTGCATTCAAAATATTTAAATCTAGCTCCTGGACGTGTACCTGGACTAGTGGCTTCCGCTGCTACTGGTGGATTCTGTTGGGGCAGTCTGTGCTGCCCACCATGGGTTCCTTTAGTCCCATCAGCAGTACTGGGGGTCCCTTTCCTGTGCAGGGCTGCCCTGCTTGCTAGATATAGGTCTCCCTTCTTCCCCAACTCCTCTGAAGTAGGACTATGTCTATCAGCTAACCATATCCTCATGTCCTCAGGCAAAGTGCTAAGGACTTGTTCCCTTACCAAAAGGTCTGCCAGCCCTTCAAAAGTGGTGACATGACATTCACTCACCCAGCTATGAAAATAAGTGCTTATTTCAGCAACATATTCACATACATGTTCATCTGCCTTGCGTCTATGCTCACAAAACTTTTTCCTATACATTTCAGGTGTTAGCTTAAAACATTCAAACAAGTGTCTTTACAGCAATATAATCAAAACAGACAGTGTCATGCATTTTTGCTAAAGTAGTTACAGCTTTACATGGAGTAAGGGGGTGAGGAACCATACCCAAAGCCCTTGGTCGACTTCATACTGTTTACATACCCGCTAAAACATATGAATGAAGCTATCAAAATGATCCTTCTCTTTAAACTGTGGAAGAAATTTACTGACCTTTTGTGCTTCTGGGGTCCAGTTACTCCCTTCCCCATTACCTCCATGACTCTGGCGAAGAGTCAGTATTTCCCTCTCATGCCTCCTCTGCCATTCATTTTCCTCAGCTTGTAGACTCCTCATTTTCTCAGCTGCTTCTAGTTCCATATGCCTGGCTTCCAACTTAAGTCTCTTTAGCTCCAGCTGGATTTTTAAGTCCACTGCAGAAAGGTTGAGCAATCCATTCTCTGAGGATATTGTATCTCCACTGTCAGTCTGATTGTCCTTTGCAGAAAGGTTGAGCTGTCCATTCTCTGAGGATATTGTATCTCCACTGCCATTATGACTGTCCTCCTGGATGCTGTTTTCTGATGTAGCTGTAACCAAGGCTGCAATCAGGTCTGCCTTAGTCAGGTGTCCATGCACCAGTCCCCTAGCCTGGCACATATCCACAGCTGGCTCCTTGTCAGCTTTCCATACTTCTGTGCTGACATGCTGCCTGCTCACCCTGACTAACTAAGATAACAAAAGAAATAAAACAATTGTGATCTGAACTCTGAGTATACACTGGGTGGCTGATTTAGAGTACAAAACACTTTCACAGATCACTGTACATAAGCTACAGGATTCACTCTACCCACACCACTGCCAAACAAATGTGTGAGGATATCCTATCCCAACCACTGCCACCACTTGTGATAGGATATCCCAACCATTGCCACCAATATGTGACACCCGCACCCTGGCCCAGCAATCAAGGAGCCTCAGTCCTCACCACTAACACCAGGGAAGTCGTCTCTTAGAAGAGGAAAGGATAACTAATGCATGCAATAAAGTACAATTCCCTTAATTGCACACAGAGATCACAGTCAGTCTGGGGTTGGTTGCTCCCTTGCTCACCAGGTCCCCAATAAGACTCACCACTGGCACATCTATAGGGTCCAGATCTCAGCCTAGCTGGCAAGCTAACCTCCAATACACTTTCGTTCCAACCAGTGCTTCACGTCCCTGCCCAGGTAGATGACACACACCCACACTTTGAGATAAGTATTTATACAATTTCACAGACACTCCTGGGAAAGGCTGACACAGATTCTCCAGCTGTGCCCCTTTACCCAGACTATACGGTAGTCATTTCTGCTGCCACCAGCTTAATATAATTATCAGCTACCCAAAGGCCCTTGAAAGGGTGTCCAATTATTACTGTGCAATATTATTATCCAATTGGTAATGTGACTATTCAGTCTAAGGCTTATTAGAGTGGCCTATTACAATAACCTCTATAAATATGCAATGTACTCCAGAGCCTACTTCTCTACACAAACCAGCCACAGGTAAAGGTTTTTAAAATATTTAATAATAAATAATTAAAACACAAGACTACTACACCACAGAGATATCTAAGTGTTCAGTGATCACACAGAAACTTAAAATAATACAGTAGGGCAGGTCTGATGTCAAAGTAAAACACTTGATCTAACTTTCTAATCTTTAGCTAATCTTTAGAGAAAACACAGTGCTATAATCCTACTTACATACATAAAGCATAAGCAGTGGTGGATTAGATGTCCAAGATTAAAATGCTTTCCTATCTCTCACTCAACAATAGCTTTTAAACACTAACCAACAGCTCTCTAAGGCCCTCCCAAATTACATCATTTTGACACTTAGTCTGGAGTTCCCAGGCCACAAACTGCATTATTTAGCAAGCTAACACCTGCTCAGGAGACTACAACAATAAAAGGCATTTCACATATGCACTCTAAGGGAAACCAGAGCAATAAAGCACCTTCCTCATGTGAATTCTGGCCATTAACTTTAACCTTAAAACAATGGGCCTGAAACCTTCATCCAGACTCACTGGAGCCAACTTGTAAAACATCACAGAGATTCATAAGATCTTTTCAACTTCAAAAGACACTTTTGAAATGTTTGGCTTGGTTTTCATTACAGCAGATGGCAATGTTGCAACAATCTTGAAGTTCACATTTTACAGTGTTTTCTTTCATTTAAAAACACAAGCCTGTATTTTATATTTATTTATACAATTGATGGAATTATGTATCAAATTCTATTTAACTAGGCTGGCAGCCTTCGTCCATCTCCCTCTAATCTTCACAATACTCTTTTTCTCTTTTACTTTTCTACCATACCTCATGATTTATCATACCTATATTTATACAGTTTTATTACTGATCTCTCATCTTTTTTATTTATCCACTTTAACACTTTGTACAAATTTAATGAAGCCGCATATACCACTGGGTTAATTAACCCTAAACCTCCTTCTTTATTTACATACAAAACTTCCCTTTTTACTGGGTTTAATCTAGAACCCCATACAAATGAAAAATTATCTGCAATAATTCCTTTTTCAAATGCTGTTCACAATATAAAAACACTTGCTAAGTATGCTATTATCAGTGCTCAATTTATCAAATAAGCCTTTTTTTCTGAATAATATTTTATATGTTCTCCAGAAAAGATGTTTGCTTTATTTCTTCTACTGTTTTCCCATTGAATTCTACTTACATCTTTATTCCCAAATGTTATACCTGACACAGAAATTTCACTCATTCTAATATATATATATATATATATATATATATATATATATATATATATATATATATATATATATATATATATATATCTCCCTGATCTGCACATCACCTAAGTCTTTACTTTTCTCTTTATTAACACCATCTGTACCATCTCTAGACACTCATTTGTGTAAATCATTACTTCTTTTATCCAAATTTTGTTTTTTGTAATTATTGTAACAACATCTGCATATGTTAACATAAATGGAATTCTTAACTCAGGTATTATATACCTCACCTCCTTCATTTTGTAATTTATTTTATATACTACCACATTTATAACTAATGCAAAGAGCATAAAACTCATTGGACATCCTTGTCTTACACCACTCTTCATATGTACCTCTTGGCTTGACCAGCCATTTACAAGTATTTTTACTTTATTACTATATGCTGACATACATAATTTTCTAACTTTCTCATTTATATTATATTATTTCATTATTACCCATAAGAGTTTGTGTCCAATTGTATCAAATGTTTTATAAAGATCTCCTATCATGATTTTCACTTCTTCTTTTCTGTTCATAATATCATTCACAGTTTCTCTAACTATCATTAATAATTCTTGACAACTCTTCCCCTTTATATTATATATGCTATCTTCCATAACATTTTCCATTTAATTTCAAATCTCTTTTGCATTACTTTCATAAAGATATTATAATCATTATTATTCAATAATATTGGTCCCCAGTTTTTAATTTTCTTCTATCTCTTTCTTCTATATTATTTAAGCATTCCACTACATAATTCTTTATACATAAAACCTTCATTTAACCATTCATTCAAAATCTTTAAAAAGTAGTTTTTCCGCTCCCTTAACATTTTATACATGTCATGCCTATCTGGGCCTGCAGCCAGTTCTATACTTACTTGTCCTAATACTGTGTCTAGCTTATTTAAAGAAATCTCCTTTTCCAATTTTTATTCTCTTTTTCGCTGCCTTCTATTTTTAAACATTTCTTGCACATATTGTAATACACTCTTCATAATCTTTTCCTGTGTTTATTCTATTTCTCCTTTTACATTTTTTATCTCATTACACTACCATCTTCTTTAACTAATCTACTTAATTAACCTGATACTTCTTCTCTTTTCCCTTGTAAAAATATCTTTCCTTATAGAACAATTCTTGTACCCTTTCTTGATTTCTTTCATATAATTCTTTTTCTTTGTCAAAGTACTTTCTATCATTATGTTCTAAATCTTCCAATGCATCATTATATATTCTTTTATATTTTTCTTTCTGTAGTTTTCTGACATCATATCCCACTATAAAAAACATTTAGTTTTATATTTTTCCTTAATCATCCACCATTCAGACCAATTTTTATAAAATGTTCTCATAATAATATAATCGTTCCATAACTGTATTACTAATCTCTTTCCTTCTTCATTCCATGCTTTCTCATTTATCCTTTTTATTCCTCTGTCTATTTTTATGTATTACTTGTTTTCTTTTATCTCTAGCCATATTGCAATATGATCAGAAAATCCTGTTTCAGCTACCATTCCTTCTCTTATAAATAAACCTTCCAATACTATAAAATAATATATATTTGGTTTAGACATGCCCCTTTTGTAAGTCCATGCATTTTTATCCCTGACTTTTGACTTACCACATCTTATAACTTCCAACATTTTTCTTATATTATTTCTTTTCTTTTTATACTTGTCTCTTAAATCACAGTTAAAGTCTACTGTCATTATAATATTCATATGTATCACTACATTGTCTAAAATCTGATGAAATAAACTTTCCCTTTCCTTACTGTTAGTATAAGCATATAATGCTATGATTCTATATACTTTTTCTTTCCATTTTAAATCTGCAGTGGTTAATCTTCTGATTTTTGCTAAAATTACATCTAACATCTTTACTGTATTTCTACAGAATACAGCTTTTTCCAGGATATCTCTCATTTCCCAAATTCCAAATTATCCTTCCTCCCCATAGTTTCTCTGTTTGTAATTTTTCTTCATTTGTTAAAAATCCTTTATCTTCTAATATAATTACATCTATATCACATGTATTATACCACTGTAAAATTTCTTTTCTTCTTACTATATTTTTAATACTATTCAGATTTACAGAAAGCACTGTAAATTTTTATTTTTTTCTTAGATTCATGGTTTCTTATGTTCATAGCTAATTACTAGGCTAGCTTTCTTAACAGGCCATTGTAAGCCTAACCATTGTTTTTCCAAAGGTGAAAATCAAACATTGTACCTTATGTTTGTGAATCAGATACCATAACCATTATATCAGGCCCCAATATTTACTTGTATATATTTTTTTCATCAATTTCCTTTCTTTTGTATCATATCCCTTTAAATTTTCTTTTTTCTATCTTTTACCATTTTTTACCAATAGAATTTTGTTTCCTTTTACTACTTCCCAGTTTATGTCTTCTTCGTCACTTATTTCAGAATTTTCTTCTATATCATCTTTACTGTTTTTTTCTCATCTAAGTTTTCTTCTATTTCTACTACTCCTAAAATGTCTTCTTTTTGTTCATTTTCTTCTCTTTATTTTTCTTTTTCCTTGCTGTCATTTTCATTTTTGCAATCCATGCATAATTTTTTTAAATTCGTTACAGTTATATTTCAATTATCATTTTTTGCATCATGTCTCATTTCCCTACAAATATACCATTTTATTTTGTTACAGTTGCTTATCAAATGCATTTCTTTTCCACAAAAGCAACTTGTTTTGGGTTGTCCCCAGTATTTTACAACACCTCTATTCTCCTCCACATTTATCAAGTTTGGTGTATGTATACTTTTTCTCTCTCTATTTTTCAAACAATATTACAATCCCAGGCACCATTCCATAAACCCCTTTTGTCATAAACATTCACACTGTCCAATACTTCTTTACATAAAGCTTTCAAATGTGCTTTTAAAGTCTCTAGTTCTACCTTTGTCCATCTTTCTACCTCTGTTTGAAATTGTAAATGAGTCTTCTTTTTTTTTTCTGTTAAATGCTTTTATCACATAAAGACTCCATGGATTATAGCCTTTCAATTTTTCATATTCTCCAAGAAAAATTTCCATAGAAAAAAACAGTCTCAAATATAATGTCACAAAACATCTCTTTATTAATAAGAATAAATGCTCTTTCCTTATGTGCTTTTACACCCAAATGAACTGTTAAATTGTCCCACATGTCATATCTGTCCCTTTCTTTGTCTTATTTACTTTGAATCCTTACCACATATTTCTGTTTTAGACTTTTTTCTGCCTTATTTTCTGCTACTCCACTTTTTTCTTCTTTTACTGTCTCTCCATATGTTTTTTTTAGTCTTACCACTATTCTGCAAGGTTGTCTCTGCATCCTGTTTTTCAATTTTCTTCATAATGTCCCCCCCAGGAAGCATCTTCTACATTTTCTGGTTCACACTGCACCACTATTTCTTTAAGTAAATTATATTGCAACCCTCTTGACTGGAGGGCTGTAATTATACATCCATCATTTGCTGACTCATCTCCATCAAACAGATTTCTTTGAAATATTACCTCAGAATCCTGCACACATATTCTCCAGTCTAGATATTTGCTTGTTCCTTCATTTCTTACAGTACTCCATCATCTCCTTCTCTCTCCATCTGCCTCCCTGTTTCTCTGGCCAACCTGTGCACCTGAAATAGAAACAGGAAGTGCTCCTCCAAAATAGCTCCCACTCACAACAATGATGAGTAGGGGTCCTTTATTAAAATTCAAACTATACAATATATACACTCTGTATACAAATTGTACGGCTCATTTACAATGACTTACAATTATTTACACAACACATATTCTCAATTTTTTACACTTTCAACTCCCCCACTCATTTTACCCCAACCAAAATCTTATTTTCTTCAAAATTTCTGACAGTACCCATTTCCCATTAAATTTTATCTCATTCATTCTTTCATTCCAGACAATCCACAGTATACAAAATAATTTTTCATCTACTCTATCCACATCCTTTGTTTCATATTTTCATAATATCCATATTCTATCATGTCCATATTTATACATTTCACATTTTCAAAGCTTTTAAACATTCTCTATTGCATATTTCTTCCCACAACTGATTTACTCTTCTGCATTTCAGAAAATATGTTCAGCAGTCTCTAATTCCCCACAATATATACAAACCCAATCTTTAATTGTTTATATGGCATATTCGCCTTTACTGGAAGTCCATTTATGGACAACCTCCACATAAAATCTGTACATTCCACATATTTTCCACTAATAGTGTGCGCACTATTAAATTGGTTTTTATGGAAGAAGCATAGTTCATTATTGAATTTCAACTTTTGATGCACGGTTGCCTCCACCAAAGGATTTTTATCTGTTTTTTGTTCATATATATATATATATATATATATATATATATATATATATATATATATGGGTCTACTTGAGTTGGACGAAAGACCAGAAGATCGAAATCCGGGACACCGAGACGACAACAACGAAACCGCAGAACACCAAAAAGCACGAAATTCAAAATCCCGATGTTACGGGAGTTTGAATTAGCGCTTTTGGTGTTCCACTGTAGGTAAGTGTGTGTGTGTGTATTTGTGAGGGGAAATGCTGTGTGTAAGTGTGTGTTGTGACTGTGGTGTATGTGAGGGACTGTATTGTGTGGGTGTGTGTTTGCCTTGTGTGTCTGTTTGTGTGATCTTGGAGTTAGAATATTAAAGCAGGGGGGTGTGGGGGGGTGCAGGGGGGCTTGCCCCCTGCCTATCATTAGTGTAGGGTGTTTTGTTTAGTAGCGTGGGGAAGTTTTGTGTGTGTTTTTGTGTGTTATGTGTGTTTTGTAAACTTATGTGTTTTTCACTGTTCTGGGGTTTTGATGTTTTCGTCTCGGTGTTCTGCGTTTCGTTCTTCTGGTCTTTTGTTGTTGCGAAGTAGACCTATACATATATATATATATATATATATATATATATATATATATATATATATATACAGTTAGACTTTATTAAACTCAAACTTCCTTCCTTTTTCATAACATAAATAATTCCTCTTTTAATAGGGTTTAACCTAGATCCCCATATAAATGTAAATAATACATTCAGTAATTCTTTTACACATTCCAGTGGTATCATGAATACACTTGCTAGATGTGCCATCTTACCTAATATTACTGAACTAATTAAACATGCTTTTTTCCTCTACAAGTTTAAATGTTCTCCAAAATATACAAATATTCCTTAAGTATCATGTCCTTCCATTGTGTCATTCTCTGTTGCTCGTTAAAAAACCTTATTCCCAAAATTTCTATTTCTTCCTTATTAAACTTAAACCAAATCCAAAAACATGCTCAAAACAACACCGGAAACAAAACTGTAAGATTGCAAGTCGTCTCTGCTAGGCTAGTCAGTCAAGTGGTGAACAGGACTCGGACCAAGGAATTAAAAACTGTTTATTGAATATACACTGAACAACATGGTAAGCGCTTTCATCTGTGATTGCAGACTTCTTCAGACCACTTTACATCAATATTTGATACGTATTTAGTAACTTTTTGGCGCCAAATTCATTAATAATTTTAACAACCATTTCCATTTAAAGTGCCAGTACAAATGTCATATAAAAACACGATAAAATTCATTTTTCACCATAAAATCAGTACCCATCAGGTGTATATGCTCAAAAAAGTAAACTCATCAACTAAAAAGACTTAAAGAGAATAGATAAAAAACAATATTTGATAATATCTACTGCCATAAAATATTTAAAAATATACACATATATGAATGTTATGAAAATAATAACATAAATATTGTGTACAATAAAGACAACTCTGCCTAATGAATACTTAAAATAGAACTACACAAAATACACACTGCACAAAGTAGCAATGAAGGGGAATAAAACCAAATAAATAACTAATAAATAAGAAGTGTGGAATGCTAACACTTAATATGTTACTAACAACACATATCCTAAAAATTACATATATTGGTTTCATATCAGATAAAATCAAACATAAAAAACATTCATCTTATAATAACTGCAATAAGGGTTTGATAGAAATAAAATCATTGATGCCAGGGAACTTGGTGGAATTAGTCATCATCTGCCACATACTTTCTCTTTTTCCTAGAAGGGCTTTGAAATTACCACCCCTTCGTAATCTAAATACCTGATCAATTATAGCAAATCTAAAAACATGAGTGTCACCATACTCTTTTATATGTCTGTATAAGGCATTGTTGGTATCTTGGACCTTAATCCTATACAGATGTTCATAAATCCGCTTCCTAAACTGCCTTTCAGTTTTCCCAATGTAGAAAGCTGTACATGACATACATTTAGCAAGATATATTATATTGGTGCTATAACAGTTCTCTTTCTTAAACTTAATGTAGGTCCTATTAATATCATCCAATTTACATCCCTTATTCTCATATATAGCAAAACATTGTCTACATGAACCACATTTTTTGGTGAAAGCATCCTGTTTCATAGGGTTCAAGTTGTTTTTAGCACTCTCCAACATTCTTTTTACGTTTAATCCCATTTTGTATACACAACATGGTCGATCACCAACTACATTTTTCACTTTTTCGTCAACAATTAAAGCATTCCAATGTCTAAACAAAATGTTTTTCATTTCATTTACATGTGGAGAGAACATTAATACACACACTTTGTTGGACTCAAAACTTTCCACTTTATATGGCTGGGTAACATTGTTGTGATTGTATACAGTTCCTAATATCGGGGGGTACTTTTTACCCCATTCACTTATGACATAAGAGGCAATGTCATTCAATAATGATAAAGGGAAATTCCTATTAATAAACATATTCTTTATAAAAGTCAAAAAAAGCCCATAAAACACTATAAGTCCCAGATAATAACGTAGCTTAACAAGAAAAAGATAAATACTGGAACATGGCTTCGAAATCCAAGTAAATCCAAGTAAATCCAAGAATCCAAGGTCCAAAAAGAATGTAGGATGATAAAAAGGCCTTTATTCAGAAACACAAGCGTTTTCACATAGCTTCTTCAGGTGTATATAAATCAAGCATAAAAGACACACCTTTATATATGCAAAAAAGAGATCACATGTTCACAATACAATTAAATTAAAGGTATAAAGTTATACTAAAAAATTATGCTAAAAAATACATATATAAACAGATAATTACCTAATAAAATACTGTCATATGAATAAAAATATAATTATATACAAATACATACGTCAAAAATGTATATTATGACAATAGTATACACAAAAGACATCATCTTCTCAAACCTCTAGTATGCAATATAGGTTTCAAAGGTATACATTCATTGAGGCCATGCCCAGCATTAGACCTCAGCATAACAATCCATCTAGCTTCATTTTCTTCGGTCCTAAGTCTAACATCACCTCCTCTATCACTCTCAGGAAATTTAGATAGTACTTTAAACTTGAATTTGTGGGAGTCTCCCATCATATTGACATGCTTAGCCAGCGCATTAACTTTAGATTTCTTTTTGATGTGGTATATATGTTCCCTTATTCTCTCTCTTAATGTACGGTCAGTTTTACCTACATAAAAATGCTGACAGGTGGTACAGTGAGCAAGGTAAACAACATGTGTACTTGCACATGTAGCATGAACTCTAACATCAAAAAGCTTCTCTGTGTCCGGATGCCTGAATGTTAGAGAATTATCTATATAACTGCATTGACCACATTTGCCACAAGGTTTAGTACCTGGCATTATTTTTTCTCTATTCAATTCTTTGACTCCACATAATCTTCTCCGTAAATTCATTTTATTCCTGAAAGTGAATTGGGGTTTGAGACCTACTATGTTGGATATGCTGGGTTCAGTCAACAAGACCTCCCAATGTTTATTGATGATGTTAGTGTACATACCAACATCTATGGTATAGGGAATGCATACCTTTAATTTTTGATCTTTCATGTGTGTTTGTTTGGGAGTAAATCTAGAAAAATAGGGTTTGGCTCTTGTGTGCCTTAATTGTCTGACTACTTCTTCATTCTTGGTCACAATAGTTTGTTGATAACCTCTCTCTTTTAACTCTAAGTTAGTCAAAAGCATTTGTCTCTCATATTCATTAGTCTCAACACTTAGCCTAGAAGCTCTATAAAATTGATTTTGAGCAACATTATTAAAAATATATTGTGGATGCATACTATCTCTAGCTAACAAATTATTAACTCTACATTCTTTCCTGAAAATCTTGGTAATAATCTTGCCACTATAGTCTCTTTCAATAAAAACATCCAAGAAATTGATTCCTATGGGTGAATAGTTTAACGTAAACCTTAGAAAACTAGTAGTCTGATTCAAAAAATCAGTAAAATCAATAAGTTGATCAATAGTGCCTTTCCATAAAATAAAGCAATCATCAACAAATCTCCTATAAAAAAGGACTGAGGAATTATAAGGCCCGTTAAATATATACTGGGTTTCCCAAGTAGCCATTACCGCATTGGCATAACTATTTGAACATGAACTGCCCATTGCTACACCATTTTTCTGCCAGTATGCTTGTCCATTGAAAAGAAAGACATTATTATACAATACAATAGCAATGAGTTTCTGTATCAAAACTATTTCATTAGCTTTATGGGCTCCAACTTTAATTAGTAGCTCCCTTAAAAAATCTATACCTTGTTCATTTGGTATGACAGTGAACAAAGAAACCACATCAAGTGCAACAAATAAAATATCATCTTCTATAATACCATGACTAGTGTATTCATATAAATCATGTAAGAAATGCTCAGTGTCTCTAAGAACATGATGTAATGTATCTAATACAGGTCTCAATTTTTTCTCAACATAGATAGAAATAGCTTCTGTACACCACCCTCTTCCTGAGACTATAGGTCTCATAGGCGATCGAGTATTGTTCTTATGAATTTTGGGTAACCCCTGTATAATAGGTATAGTGGGTTTAAGTACCAAAAAATATGTAGTTAATTCATCATTTATCAAACCTGTAAATTGCATAGACTTAATCACATTGTTGACTGCATCAGCCATCTTGCAAACAGATGCTCTATCAATTCTATCATAAAAATCACTCTCATTCAACATTTCAAGCATTAACATTTCATATTGTTGTCTATCTAGAAGCACAATCTGCCCTCCCTTATCTGCAGGTCTTATTACTAAACTAGTGTCATTTTTAAGTCTACATAAGGCCTCTTTCTCTTCCTTACTTAAATTATATTTCATTTTATTATTATTTTTATTTTTATTTTTATTATTAAAAGTACTATAGATATCAGTCACACACATTTGCTCAAAGGCATTAATTAAAATATTAGGTTTAGGAATGAAAGCACTAGGTTTCTTAAAAACAAATTCATGTTCATCCTGCTTTTGCTGAAACATAGTTGTTAAAGTTAAATTCCTGGTGAACATTTTTAAATCAAAAATAATGTCTGTTGAATTCATAGTGGTGGTAGGTATAAAAGACAAACCTTCATTAAAACTTTCATCTCAAAATCCGTTAAACAATGCTTGGACAAATTAATGACTAAAGTCTTACTTTCTGGAATGCTTTCTTGATTGTGTACACATTGTTCGTCTCTTCCTCGTGTTTCCCCTTGTTCCTCGTGTTGCTTCTCCCTCGAGGTAAATTCTTGTTTCTCTGCCCTTCTGTTCTCACCAGAGAGCTGTCTCTCACTGGTAAAGGAAAATTTAACTGATATCCATCAATACGGGAACGCGTTGCAGGTACAAGGCCGGGTGAGGTGAGAGAAATATTATCAGCAGGTCTATCTACCTGTGCTGTAGTTTGGAAAATTTTCGTCCTGGCCCCTGGATTAACAACGCTCAGACCAGAAGACTGAACCATGGAATCATTGCGTGCCTCTTCATCTAAATCAGTCCAGTAGTTTTTTGAAATTTACGCATAATGCCAGCACGAATGGCATTGCTTATTTGGATACGTATATAAGACATACTGACAATGGGTTTCAGTCAGAGATTTTTGGAAAAGAAACATTCTCAAATGGGTATCTGGAATACTCAAGCAATCACCCTAAGCATATATTAAGAAATATTTTTAAAGGACAATGCATTCGGGCAGCAAGGATGTCCTCTAATTATGACATCATGATTAAAGAGATAAATTTTATAAAGAATATGTTTATTAATAGGAATTTTCCTTTATCATTATTGAATGACATTGCCTCTTATGTCATAAGTGAATGGGGTAAAAAGTACCCCCCGATATTAGGAACTGTATACAATCACAACAATGTTACCCAGCCATATAAAGTGGAAAGTTTTGAGTCCAACAAAGTGTGTGTATTAATGTTCTCTCCACATGTAAATGAAATTAAAAACATTTTGTTTAGACATTGGAATGCTTTAATTGTTAACGAAGAAGTGAAAAATGTAGTTGGTGATCGACCATGTTGTGTATACAAAATGGGATTAAACGTAAAAAGAATGTTGGAGAGTGCTAAAAACAACTTGAACCCTACAAAACAGAATGCCTTCACCAAAAAATGCGGTTCATGTAGACAATGTTTTGCTATATATGAGAATAAGGGATGTAAATTGGATGATATTAATAGGACCTACATTAAGTTTAAGAAAGGGAACTGTTATAGCACCAATATAGTATATCTTGCTAAATGTATGTCATGTACAGCTTTCTACATTGGGAAAACTGAAAGGCAGTTTAGGAAGCGAATTTATGAACATCTGTATAGGATTAAGGTCCAAGATACCAACAATGCCTTATACAGACATACAAAAAAGTATGGTGACACTCATGTTTTTAGATTTGCTATAATTGATCAGGTATTTAGATTACCACGGGGTGGTAATTTCAAAGCCCTTCTAGGAAAAAGAGAAAGTACGTGGCAGATGACTAATTCCACCAAGTTCCCTGGCATCAATGATTTTATTTCTATCAAACCCTTATTGCAGTTATTATAAGATGAATGTTTTTTATTGATTTTATCTGATATGAAACCAATATATGTAATTTTTAGGATATGTGTTGTTAGTAACATATTAAGTGTTAGCATTCCACACTTCTTATTTATTAGTTATTTATTTGGTTTTATTCCCCTTCATTGCTACTTTGTGCAGTGTGTATTTTGTGTAGTTCTATTTTAAGTATTCATTAGGCAGAGTTGTCTTTATTGTACACAATATTTATGTTATTATTTTCATAGTATTCATATATGTGTATATTTTTAAATATTTTATGGTAATAGATATTATCAAATATTGTTTTTTATCTATTCTCTTTAAGTCTTTTTAGTTGATGAGTTTACTTTTTTGAGCATATACACCTGATGGGTATTGATTTTATGGTGAAAAATGAATTTTATCGTGTTTTTATATGACATTTGTACTGGCACTTTAAATGGAAGTGGTTGTTAAAATTATTAATGAATTTGGCGCCAAAAAGTTATTAAATACGTATCACATATTGATGTAAAGTGGTCTGAAGAAGTCTGCAATCGCAGATGAAAGCGCTTACCATGTTGTTCAGTGTATATTCAATAAACAGTTTTTAATTCCTTGGTCCGAGTCCTGTTCACCACTTGACTGACTAGCCTAGCAGAGATGGATTGCAGTCTTACAGTTTTGTTTCCTTATTAAACTTAATATCTCTTATTCTTCCTGGGAATCCCAGACCTCTACTATTTTCTTCATCGATATGCAAACCTAACACTTTTAATTAATTGTCAAGTGTTTTATTAGCTATACTCATCCATTCTTTGTTTTTCACAGCTAATACTAGATCATCCACATAAGAAAATATTACCAGAACCTGAATTCCCTCTGGTGTACAATATTTAGCTTCTTACAATACTAAATTTATCTTGGTAATGACCGCATTCATGATTAATGCAAATAGAATGCTACTTGCTGGACATCCTTCTTTAAAAACACAAACCTCTCACTAACCACTAATTTTACTTTATTTTTGTTATATACTGATTTCAAAATATTTATTATTTTATTACTTATATTATATTCTTTTAAAATTTCCCATAATTCTTCATGCTGTAGCTTATCAAATGCTTTACTTACATCTCCTTCTAATAATTTCCCTATTTATTACACAATTGACCAATTCTCTTATTATCATTAAAATTTTTTGACTTCCTTTTCTTTTGCTCCAAAAATTCTTTCATTCAGTAGCTTATTAACCTTTTTTCTACTATTTTCATGAAAAAATCTTATAATCAACATTATTTAATCCTAGTGGTATCCAGTTTTTTAATGTCTGTTCTTTCTCCCTTTTTCCATATAAATTTCATTGCACCTGTGACAAACCAAAATGTTGCCAGCCCAGCTATCTGGCATTTTGTAAATAATCATAAGTCATTTGTGAATATCAACATGATTCATATGCTTGTCTCACAAATGTAAGAGAGCTATATGTTATGCGTATATTAAACTACTGCTACAGAAGTGTGTGTTGAACAGGGTTTATACAGTACTGAGCTTCAAGGATGTGTCCACAGTGTACCCTACAAGAAAAGAACAGAAATATATATAAACTATATACCTGTGCAAATGTATGTTTTAATAGTAGAAGCTTGCACATACAGAGTTAACTTGCAAAACTTTAAGAAAATAATTTGAAATTAAATTATTTTATGATTGTATTACAAAAGTTAGTTTCAATGCAGCAGAGAGACAGGATGTCTAGAACTAGGCTGCCTTCTGCATTGTTTTGTAAGTATTTTACTGTTTTACGACTTCCAAGATCTACAAAGAGATATGTATTTCTCACATAGAGATGTTAAATTCTGTTAAGTTTCTGTTTAGCCTGGGAACTGAAGTCAGGTGACAAAGAGTGATGTCACACAAGCTAATCCATCAGTAAAATGTGATATTAACTTAAGAACTCTCTCAGAGAGAGTCTGTGCATTTTGTATTTTGTCTTGGACCTAGCAAGAACATCCATTCATCATTATCATCATCATTGTCATCTGCTTGATTTGTATTTCAAAAAAACTACTGGACTGATTTAGATGAACCACGCCAAATTCATTAAAAGTTCACGAAAGGTCCATCCCATAACAAAAACATATCATCCAGGAACCTTGTGTAATATACAACATGTTGAAAATAAATACTATTAAATATGAACACTTTGGTACTCCTCATTCCAACCTTACATAACTAAGTTACTTAAAAAATAGGGGCACATGAAGCCCCCATAGCCACACCTCGTGTCTGTTTATAATACTCCCCTTCAAAATAAATGAAATTATTGTCCAATACCAATTCCATCACATCGGTTATCAGATTAATGCCGTCCCAACTAAGGTTAGAATATCTTCTTAAGCTCTCACTAAAATCTTCAAGACCTTGTATTTTAGGGATGCAAGAAAATAAGTCTATAACATCTATGGCTATGTATAACAGGCTCTTTTTCCATTTGTCTGTGGTGAGGTTAGACAAAAACATTCATGAATCCTTTATAAGGTGTGGTGTATTCCCATATATATGTTTGACCCATCTATCTATAGCTACTCCTATATCGTAAGTCTTGGATTTACTGCCCGATATAATTGGGCGAAATGGGGGAGGTCATCAATATCCTTATGGATTTTAGGTATACCTACTATTGTGGCAAGCACAGGATAATCAACCTTTAAAAAAGTATAAGTATCCACCATGATCCTGTTGTCAATAAGATACTCTTCCAAGGCTAGATCAATCTTACGGTATCCTATGTTGACTTCATTAAGAGACACTATTTCATAATTACCTGTCTCATTTAATATGCTTTGTATCTTGTTAACATAGTCCATAGTGTTAAATAAAACTATCTCAGCCCCTTTATCGGGTTTCATAACCTGTATATCTTTGTCACTAACCAACTCATTCAGACACTTCCTCTCCTTAGAGGTCAGGTTATCATAGAACAAAGACGTCTTGCTTCGCTTGTTATATCTTTATATGTCTAAACAAGTGAGGTCTTCAAAATTTAAAACATTTCTATGTGCCATAGGTGTATAGGTACTTTTTTTCTTAAATGCACTTAAAGGTAACAGCTCGGCATTCTTTTGCATAGTAAGGGCCAGATTGAGCCTACGACAATATAACTTTATCTCAGCTATCATATCAGTCAGGTTAAATTTGACTGTTGGTATATATTTCATACCTTTTTTGAATAAAGAAAAATGTTCTTCCTGGATATTTAAACTAGTGTAATTAAATATTTTTAGATCTTTATGTTCAATTACCACCTCATCAGCTGGTTTGCTATATACCATCACGGGTTCTATGATGGAAACAGCTTCAGGCTGTGGGGAAAATTCATAATTATTTACAGGGTCATTATTTACCATCTGTTTTGATGGTTCCTTTGTTGGTAATTCCTTTTGTGTGAAGGTGTGAAATATCGACCCCCTTGAAAATTTGATCCAGTTTCTTTGTGGGTCTCCCAACTATCTGAGGCATCATAACGATGTTCCCTATCAGTCTCCGATTTTCATGGATATTCCCTATGATAGTGATATTGTTCCATATCACGTGACAATTTCTTATTCTTTCTGTCAAATATTTTAGCTGCTCTATTTTCTGCTAATTTAAATTGTTTTTCATATAAGTCCTTCCATTGGGGGAACACTAAATCAGTTACAATATCATTGTTTAACTTCTCCACCTCACTAACTAACCCACTTAATTTCTCATCATTCTTTTTATACTAGATCATCCACATAAGAAAATATTACCAGAACCTGAATTCCTCTGGTGTACAATATTTAGCTTCTTACAATACTAAATTTATCTTGGTAATGACCGCATTCATGATTAATGCAAATAGAATGCTACTTGCTGGACATCCTTCTTTAAAAACACAAACCTCTCACTAACCACTAATTTTACTTTATTTTTGTTATATACTGATTTCAAAATATTTATTATTTTATTACTTATATTATATTCTTTAAAATTTCCCATAATTCTTCATGCTGTAGCTTATCAAATGCTTTACTTACATCTCCTTCTAATAATTTCCCTATTTATTACACAATTGACCAATTCTCTTATTATCATTAAAATTTTTGATTTGCTCCAAAAATTCTTTCATTCAGTAGCTTATTAACCTTTTTTCTACTATTTTCATGAAAAAATCTTATAATCAACATTATTTAATCCTAGTGGTATCCAGTTTTTTAATGTCTGTTCTTTCTCCCTTTTTCCATATAAATTTCATTGCACCTGTGACAAACCAAAATGTTGCCAGCCCAGCTATCTGGCATTTTGTAAATAATCATAAGTCATTTGTGAATATCAACATGATTCATATGCTTGTCTCACAAATGTAAGAGAGCTATATGTTATGCGTATATTAAACTACTGCTACAGAAGTGTGTGTTGAACAGGGTTTATACAGTACTGAGCTTCAAGGATGTGTCCACAGTGTACCCTACAAGAAAAGAACAGAAATATATATAAACTATATACCTGTGCAAATGTATGTTTTAATAGTAGAAGCTTGCACATACAGAGTTAACTTGCAAAACTTTAAGAAAATAATTTGAAATTAAATTATTTTATGATTGTATTACAAAAGTTAGTTTCAATGCAGCAGAGAGACAGGATGTCTAGAACTAGGCTGCCTTCTGCATTGTTTTGTAAGTATTTTACTGTTTTACGACTTCCAAGATCTACAAAGAGATATGTATTTCTCACATAGAGATGTTAAATTCTGTTAAGTTTCTGTTTAGCCTGGGAACTGAAGTCAGGTGACAAAGAGTGATGTCACACAAGCTAATCCATCAGTAAAATGTGATATTAACTTAAGAACTCTCTCAGAGAGAGTCTGTGCATTTTGTATTTTGTCTTGGACCTAGCAAGAACATCCATTCATCATTATCATCATCATTGTCATCTGCGCTTGATTTGTAAGTAAGATTTAGGGCATAGTATCTCTTTTAGATATAAATAGGAATATAATAAAGATTAGTTTAGATGTTTTCTGCATTTATTTGAGACTGTCATGCAATCTTGTTTTAAATATTTCCAGTGATTTTGAATTCTGAAGAAGTAACTGTTTGTTTTCTGGGTATTTTCTTGTTCTTTTATTATTTATTATTAAATATATTTAATCCTATCTTTGTGGCTGATATTTCTGAGACATATTTAAGCTCTGAGAGTACTTGCATATGTATTTGGTGAGACTGTACAGGCCACTCCGAATAGCCTGGCACTTGGTCAAAATTACCATTTGGATTAATAGTAACAGTACACAGTAGGATTGGACAGACTTTGTTAAGGGCCTTATAGTAGCTGATAAGGGTGGCTGGTGGCGGCTGGAACTACCTTATAGTATGGGAAGAAGGGGGCATAGCTAGTAAACCTGTGCCAGCCTTTCCCAGGTGTGTGTGTGTGTGTGTGTGTGTGTGTGTGTGTGTGTGTGTGTGTGTGTGTGTGTGTGTGTGTGTGTGTGTGTGTGTGTGTGTGTGCAAATCAAATCTCAAAGAATGTGTATGTCAGCTACTTGGGCAGGGACACAAAGAACTAGTTGGACAGAGAGAGTGTTGGAGGACTTGGCTTGGAACCCTACCTAAGGGTTCAACTCTATAGCTGTGCCAGTGAAGGTTCTTATTGGGGAATCTGGGGAAAGAGAACCAGCCCCCGGACTGACTGTGCTTCCTGTGTGCTCTTAAGGGAAATTGTGCTTGACTGTGCTTGATGCAGAGAGCTGCATGTGGAGATGCTTTGTGTGTGTACCTGTCATCCTTCCAGTGATTGTCCCCCACTGGTGCCAGTGATGAGGATTGAAGTTCCTTGATTACTGGCCCAGAAATGGAGGGGTGTCACACTCTGGTCAGGTTTTCTCTGGTCCCTACAAATATTCCCTTAATAAGCAGCATACACCAGTGAGTCTTCCTAGTCAGAAAAATGAAATAAATACAATTAAGCAGCTGTCTGGGTGTTTTATTTATAAGAATATGGAGAGGATAATATTCTTTAAGTTAATGCTTATGTCAGCTTTCTTATGATAAAGACTTACTGAGCAACTAAGTAGTAACTAATCATTCTTTATATCTGTACAGGTAGACTTGGAGAAAGGACCAACAAGCTTCTTGTATCTTTCCTTCACTCTTAAGTATTAATGCTTATGTCTGTATCTTTCTTTCACACTTCCATCCTGCCAAACACCCCATTCTATTCCACTAAGACTGGTGACTTTTTTGCCTTGATTTCATCCAGTCCCCTTTTGTTATACCAGGTAACCCCTTTCTTCCTTCTCCACCTTCACCGATAACCATGGGTTACCCTCTCCTACACTTGTGCATGGCAGGATAAAGTAGAGAGTATGTCGCAGATTACCCAAGTACCATTAGGGACCCAAGCACTGGATCAGCCAGTTAAAGAAAATGAGGATGAAAAGGGAGAGACTTCTTGCCTGTCTCAGGTAAGTTTGGGGGCATGTTTCCTGGGATGCAAGCTCTGTTACAGTACCCAGTGGACAGCAGAGATAGATAGAGGTATCTGTCTTCAAGGGAGAGTGGATGTACAGGTGGAGCATCACTCGTGGAAGAGGATAACAAGCTCCTGCATCACCCCAGTGCATGCTCAGTTCTTGCTGGCATGTACAGGGTAATAGCAAGGCTTTAAGACAATAACACCTCTCATGGTTGCCTGCATGATGGCTATAAAGAGGAACAAATGAGTGACAGCAGCTGTAGCACTGGCTTGATGGCTGGCAGGCATGGAGACAGAAAAATGATTAAAAAAAACAAATGTCTGCTGCAGGCAGTTCATGGTAGGTTTCTTCAAGGATTATTATCTTCAAGACATAGATTAAGAAAATATTATTAAATATTAATTTCTTATGATAAAAGTTGTGTTTATCCCCCCTTTTGTCCCTCATCAAAGCTGAGAAACAAGTGAAACAATACACTATATTAATCAATTTCTCCTTGCTTATTAGGCTATGGTTGCTTCTCAGCTGTCATCATCAATACCTAGTTTTGAACATTTTGAGACTATTTAATAAATGCTTTAAAGAATGATAACTATTGAGATTATTCTCTTATATAGAGCTCTACAGTTTAAGTCTGACTATAAAAATCTCAGTCAGAAAAACCTCAAACCTGCTTGTTTTTAAGGACATGATTTTCTGGAAAGGAATAGTTCTGGCTCTACATCCAGAACTTGTGTATTTGAATGTTAAGTTCACATAAATTTAGTATAAAAGAGAATATGACTTTAGAAAGCCACTTCTGAAGTTTCCGTTTTAAGGTCTGCCACAGTATGATTTCTTCCTGTGGGATATGAACTACGATGATTTGTGTGTGTGTGTGTGTGTGTGTGTGTGTGTGTGTGTGTGTGTGTGTGTGTGTGTGTGTGTGTGTGTGTGTGTGTGTGTGTGAGTGTGTGTGTGTATGTGTGTGTGATGTTAGGAGATAGTCTGGTACTTCAGCTAAAAGCAACTAGTGTAGTATGGTTTGGACTTTGTCATAAAGCAAAAAAAAAAACTAATATACTGTAGAAAACAAAAACAATAATACATGAAATTCTAAAAAAGGAAGATATGATCTGGAAAAACAACAATGTCATAAAACTTTGAAAGAAGTAGCAAAACCTTTTAAATACTGTAGAACACATTTTAAATACTGCAACATACTTAGTGAAATACTCTTATTGTTGTCTTTCTCACATATAAACACACTGACATAAGACAAAATATGATTTCAGTTGCAGTATATACGTTGCATTAGAAAAAATATAGTTTATAATTTCCAGCATGCAAGAAAGATGAGTACAACTAGAGATTAATTTAATACTGTTTTCTACTTATGTCCCATAGTTCTGCCCATTCCCTGTGCCTTTACTATTTTGTCCACCCACACACTAATGCAATATGCCTATGCCCATTGCAGTGTTAACATACAGCAATATCTATGGTGTGATAACCATATGTGGCAACCATTTAACCTGGAGCTGTCTCTGCAATGTGCTGAACATTACCAGTGTTGCTGTCTGTCTGCCTGCTGTCAATTTTCCCTGTGTTATTAAACCAGGAACCAAGAAAAAAGTTTCAACAGTGTGTGTCCGTGCAGCCAAAATATAATACCAATAAACTGCAAAATAAGGCTCATGTAGTGCCATAGCATCTTTAGGATAAAAAACATGTTCAAGTACCAGTTGTTAAATCACATAAGCATAACTCCAAAAGAGAAGACATCAATCTTAGTAAAGTTTTAAAAATGTCAATATGATAAATAAAAATGAATCACAGCACAAAATATAATGGTTAAGCACTTTCATCCATAGACACATTGGGATTTAATAACTGGTACTTGAACATTGTTTATCCTAAAGACTCCCTGTGGCACTATGAGGCCTAATTTTGCAATTTTCCCTATATGTCACTTTTTTCCCAATATCCTCTGTGTTTTGTAATACATCAGTCTTTGGAGCACAGCCTCTCATAGCATGGTGATAACACATTTTATAATGCCATAAAGTGGTTTGTAGCTCATTAATTGTTCACAATGCACATGGACAAGGTGAGACTAGGCCTTCTAGGAAGGACTAAGGCTGACAATGCTTTTCTTTTTTGGCACAATTCAATATCCTGCTAAAGCATCTCATTACCATTGTGAACAATTAAGGTGTGCACAGCTGTGAAGCCAGAACATTCTACTAAACAGCTGCATTATACTAATAACTATTGTCATCACAGTATTCAGCTGACTGTCATGGCTAAATTCAGGCATGTATGGGGAAATATGCCTGTGGACCCTGGCCATGCAGCTGTCTCACTCCACCACGCTAATGACCACATGCATTGTATTGCCATAGGTGAGCATCATGATAGTCTGGTACCTGTTGATGTGCACCATGGGGTCTCCACAACATGCATCAGTGCACTGCAGCTATCATTCTCACTGCTGCAGATGGTATGCATAGTATTTGAGTATGCAGAACTCCTGAGTGGTGCACCACAGAGACTAACATGTTTCTGCACCTGCTGCACATGCAGCACAGCAAGAACCTGCTGGGGGAAACCTATGATGGTGACTTTATTAGCTTGATGCCTGGCATTCAGTTCCCCAGGTGGCAAGTGATGTCACACATATCACCTGCTCAGATGAGCAGTGCAAGCACAAATATAATTCTCTGAAAAGGCGCCAGATAGAACTTCTCCACCAATGGGAAGAAAAGGTTAGGAGGTACAGTAGGCTGTAAATTTTTGCTGAGTCATTGTACAGTATGCTTGAAAGTACCGATGCATCTGCTTTTTGCTGACACATATATGCTATGCATTTTAATGTATTGTTTTGTTTATTAATTAATTTATTTATTTTTCAGTGGATGAGGAAATTTCAGCTAACAGTCTTGCCTGTAGAAGAAGACAAGCAATATTCTACAGGTGGCAGGGTAAGTGAACTGCATTACTCCCATAACTCACACAACACTAGCTCATTTTTTTCTATCATTTTAAGAGCCTACCATTGTTTAGTTATTCAATGTCTTTTAAGAATTTTATTATTGTTAATGTATTTGTTACTGTCCTAATGTCATTCACAGTGGCAGTTGCCATGTGAATAAAAGTACTGAATCATTGTTCCACTGCTATTTCTTTTTTTCATTTGAACTCTTATAGTGGGCAGCTGCGTTGGTGCAGCAGTTAGCATTGCCACCTCACAGCAAGAGGTTCTCCAGTTAATTTCTCAGATGAGGTGCCTTCTGTGCAGAGTCTGCATGTCCTCCCTGTGGTCACGTGGGTTTTCTTGGGGTGTTCCGGTTTCCTCCCACATCCCAAAGACATGCAGTAGGTGGATTGGACACTCTAAATTAGCCATAGGTATGAGTGTGTGTGTGCGTGCCTTCTGTGGAAGGTTGGGTGCTGGGCTGGCAACTCGACACCATAAAACTCCACTGCCAATCATGAGCGGACAAATGATCCACTGTGGTGACCCTAACCGGTAAAAGCCAAAAGAAGAAGAAGATTTGAACTCTTACAGCATTACTTAGTTGTTCATTGCCTACTATTATTCCTAATACCACCGCACAGTTCTACATTTCCCTTCAAAAAGTGATTTTATCTAATGTGTTTGTAACTGTGATAATGGCCCTCACAGTGGCGATTATTCTTGAAGCTGTATGAGTATGACACCTATACTATACCACTGAACTACTGCGGTTTGTGTATGACAGCAATACTGTACCTGTGTATCACTGCAGTATATGCATGATAGCAGTACTGTACCTGTGTACCACTGCACTATAGGCATACAAGTTGTACTGTACCTGAGTATCAATGCACTATAGATATGACAGCTGTACTGTACCTGTGTACCACTGCAGTGCAGGTATGACTGCAGTATGTGTATGACAGCTGTACTATACCTGTGTACCAGCAGTACATGTATGACAGCTGTGCTGTACCTCTGTACCACTGCAGTATATGTATGACACCTGTACTATACCTGTGTACAACTGCAGTATATGTATGACAGCTGTACTGTACCTGTGTATCACTGCAGTATATGTATGACAGCAGTACTGTACCTGTGTACCACTGCAGTATATGTATGACAGCTGTACTGTACCTGAGTACCACTGCACTGCAGATAAGACAGCTGTACTGTTCCTGTGTACTACTGCACTATAGGTATAAAAGCTGTAAGGTACTTGTGTACCACTGCAGTATAGGTATGACTGCAGTATGTGTATGACAGCTGTACTGTATCTGTGTATCACTGCAGTATAGGTATGACAGTTGTACTGTACTTGAGTACCACTGCACTATAGGTATGACAGCTGTACTGTACCTGTGTACCACTGCAGTATGGGTATGATAGTTGTACTGTACCTATGTACCACTGTACTATATGTATGGCAGCTGTACTGTACCTGTGTACCATTGCAGTATAGGTATGACAGCTGTACTGTACCTACTGTACCTGTGTACCACTGCACTCTATGTATGGCAGCAGTACTGTACCTGTGTAACATTGCAGTATAGGTATGACAGCTGTACTGTACCTGTGTACCACTGCAGTATATGTATGACAGCTGTACTGTACCTGAGTACCATTGCACTATAGGTATGACAGCTGTACTGTACCTGTGTACCACTGCAGTATATGTATGACAGCTATACTGCACCTGAGTAGCACTGCACTATAGGTATGACAGCTGTACTGTACCTGTGTACCGCGGCAGTATAGGTAGCGCAGCTGTACTGTATCTGTGTACCACTGCATTATAGGTATGAAAGCTGTACTGTACCTATGTACCACTGCACTATAGGTATAAAAGCTGAACTGTACCTGAATACCACTGCACTATAGGTATGACAGCTGTACTGTACCTGTGTACTACTGCCGTATATGTATGAAAGCTGAAATGTACCTGTGTACCACTGCAGTATATGTATGACAGCTGTACAGTACAGTATAGGTATGACTGCACTATGTGTATGACAGCTGTACTGTACCTGTGTACCACTGCAGTATATGTATGACAGCTGTACTGTACCTGTGTACCACTACAGTATAGGTATGAAAGCTGTACTGTACCTGTGTACTACTGCAGTATATGTATGACAGCTGAAATGTACCTGTGAACCACTGCAGTATATGTATGACAGCTGTACTGTACCTGTGTACCACTGCAGTATAGGCATGACAGCTGTACTGTACCTGTGTACCACAACACTATAGGTATGACAGCTGTACTGTACCTGCGTACCACTACAGTATATGTATGACAGCTGCACTGTACCTGTGTGCTACTGCAGTATATGTATGACAGCTGAAATGTACCTGTGCACCACTGCAGTATATGTATGATAGCTGTACTGTACCTGTGTACCACTGCAGTATAGGTATGACAGCTGCACTGTACCTAAGTACCAGTGCATTATAGGTATAAAAGCTGTACTGCACCTGAATACTACTGCACTATAGGTATGACAGCTGCACTGTACCTGTGTACCACTAAAGTATAGGTGTGACACCTGTACTGTACCTAAGTACCACTGCAGTATAGCTAAGACAGTTGTACTGTACATGTGTACTACTGCAGTATATGTATGAAAGCTGAAATGTACTTGTGTACCACTGCAGTATATGTATGACAGCTGTACTGTACCTGTATACCACTTCAGTATAGGTATAACTGCAATATGTGTATGGAAGCTGTACTGTACCTGTGTACCACTGCAGTATAGGTATGACAACTGTACTGTACCTAAGTAGCACTGCACTATAGGTATGACAGCTGTACTGTACCTGTGTACCCCTACAGTATAGGTATCACAGCTGTACTGTACCTGTGTACTACTGCAGTATATGTATGACAGCTGAAATGTACCTGTGTACCACTGAAGTATATGTATGACAGCTGTGCTGTACCTGTGTACCACTGCAGTATAGGTACGACAGCTGTACTGTAAATGAGCACCACTACAGTATAGGTATGGCAGCTGTACTGTACTTGAGTACCACTGCAGTATAGGTAAGGCAGCTGTACTATACCTGTGTACCACTGCAGTATATCTATGACAGCTGAAATGGACCTGTGCACCACTGCAGTATATGTATTACAGCTGCACTGTACCTGTGTACAACTGCAGCATAGTTATGGCAGCTGTACTGTACCTGAGTACCACTGCAGTATAGGTATGGCAGCTGTACAGTATCTGTGTACCAGTGCAGTATATGTATGACAGCTGAAATGTACCTGTGTACCACTGCAGTATATGTATGACATCTGTACTGCATCTGTGTACCACTGCAGTATAGGTAGGGCAGCTGTACTGTACCTGAGTACCACTGCAGTATAGGTATGACAGCTGCACTCTACCTAAGTAACACTGCACTATAGGTATGACAGCTGTACTGTACCTGTATACCACTGCACTATAGGTATAAAAGCTGTACAGTACCTGAATACCATTGCACTATATATATGACAGCTGCACTGTACCTGTGTACCACTCCAGTATAGGTATGACAGCTGTACTGTACCTAAGAACCACTGAAGTATAGGCATGACAGCTGTACTGCACCTGTAGTATATGTATAAAAGCTGAAATGTATCTGTGTACCACTGCAGTATATTTATGACAGCTGTACTGTACCTGTATACCACTGCAGTATAGGTATGACTGCAGTATGTGCATGGCAGCTGTAATGTACCTGTGTACCACTGCAGTATAGGTATGACAGCTGTACTGTACCTGAGTACCACTACAGTATAGGTATGGCAGCTGTACTGTACCTGAGTACCACTGCAGTATAGGTATGGCAGCTGTACTGTACCTGTGTACCACTGCAGTATATGTATGACAGCTGTATTGTACCTGAGTACCAGTGCAGTATAGGTATGGCAGCTGTACTGTACCTGAGTACCACTGCACTATAGGTATGGCAGCTGTACTGTACCTGTGTACCACTGCAGTATATGTATGACAGCTGTACTGTACCTGAGTACCAGTGCAGTATAGGTATGGCAGCTGTACTGTACCTGAGTACCACTGCAGTATAGGTATGGCATCTGTACTATACCTGTGTACCACTGCAGTATATGTATGACAGCTGAAATGTACCTGTGCACCACTGCAGTATATATAATACAGATGTACTGTACCTGTCTACCACTGCAGCATACTTATGGTAGCTGTACTGCACCTGAGTACCACTGCAGTATAGGTATGGCAGCTGTACTGTACCTGAGTACCACTGCAGTATAAGTATGGCAGTTGTACCGTACCTGTGTACCAGTGCAGTATATCTATGACAGCTGTACTGTACCTGTATACCACTGAAGTATAGGTATGGCAGCTGTACTGTACCTGAGTACTACTACAGTATAGGTATGGCAGCTGAACTGTACCTGAATACCACTGCAGTATAGGTATGGCAGCTGTAGTGTACCTGAGTACCACTGCAGTATAGGTATGGCAGCTGTACTGTACCTGTGTACCACTGCAGTATATGTATGACAGCTGAAATGTATCTGTGCACCACTGCAGTATATGTATTACAGCTGTACTGTACCTGTGTATCACTGCAGCATAGTTATGCCAGTTGTACTGTACCTGAGTACCACTGCAGTATATTTATGGCAGCTGTACTGTACCTTAGTAGCACTGCAGTATAGGTATGGCAGCTGTACTGTACCTGTGTACCAGTGCAGTATATGTATGACAGCTGAAATGTACCTGTGTACCACTGCAGTATATGTATGAAAGCTGTACTGTACCTGTGTACAACTGCAATATATGTATAACAGCTGTACTGTACCTGTGTACCACTGCAGTATAAGTATGACAGCTGAACTGTACCTGTGTACCACTGCAGTATATGTATGACAGCTGTACTGTACCTGAGTGCCACTGCAGTATATGTATGACAGCTGTACTGTACCAGAGTACCACTGCACTATAGGTTTGACAGCTGTACTGTACCTGTGTACCACTGCAGTATATGTATGACAGCTGTACTGTACCTGAGTACCACTGCAGTATATGTATGACAGCTGTACTGTACCAGAGTACCACTGCACTATAGGTTTGACAGCTGTACTGTACCTGTGTACCACTGCAATATATGTATGACAGCTGTACTATACCTGAGTACCACTGCACTATAGGTATGACAACTGTACTCTACCTGTGTACCACTGCAGTATAGGTATGACAGCTGTACTGTATCTGTGTACCACTGCACTATAGGTATGAAAGCTGTACTGTACCTATGTACCACTGCACTATAGGTATAAAAGCTGTACTGTACCTGAATACCACTGCACTATAGGTATGACAGTTGTACTGTACCTGTGTACCACTGCAGCATAGGTATGACAGCTGTACTGTACCTAAGTACCACTGCACTATTGATATGACAGCGGTACTGCACCTGTGTACCACTACAGCATAGGTATGACAGCTGTACTGTACCTGTGTACTACTGCCATATATGTATGAAAGCTGAAATGTACCTGCACACCACTGCAGTATATGTATGACAGCTGTACTGTACCTGTATACCACTGCAGTATAGGTATGACTGCAGTATATATATTACAGATGTACTGTATCTGTGTACCACTGCAGTATATGTATGACAGCTGTACTGTACCTGAGTACCAGTGCAGTATAGGTATGGCAGCTGTACTGTACCTGAGTACCACTGCAGTATAGGTATGGCATCTGTACTGTACCTGTGTACCACTGCAGTATATGTATGACAGCTGAAATGTACCTGCGCACCACTGCAGTATATATATTACAGATGTACTGTACCTGTGTACCACTGCAGCATAGTTATGGTAGCTGTACTGTACCTGAGTACCACTGCAGTATAGGTATGGCAGCTGTACTGTACCTGAGTACCACTGCAGTATAAGTATGGCAGTTGTACCGTACCTGTGTACCAGTGCAGTATATCTATGACAGCTGTACTGTACCTGTATACCACTGAAGTATAGGTATGGCAGCTGTACTGTACCTGAGTACCACTACAGTATAGGTATGGCAGCTGTACTGTACCTGAGTACCAGTGCAGTATAGGTATGGCAGCTGTACTGTACCTGAGTACCACTGCAGTATAGGTATGGCATCTGTACTGTACCTGTGTACCACTGCAGTATATGTATGACAGCTGAAATGTACCTGTGCACCACTGCAGTATATATATTACAGATGTACTGTACCTGTGTACCACTGCAGCATACTTATGGTAGCTGTACTGTACCTGAGTACTGCAGTATAGGTATGGCAGCTGTACTGTACCTGAGTACCACTGCAGTATAAGTATGGCAGTTGTACCGTACCTGTGTACCAGTGCAGTATATCTATGACAGCTGTACTGTACCTGTATACCACTGAAGTATAGGTATGGCAGCTGTACTGTACCTGAGTACCACTACAGTATAGGTATGGCAGCTGTACTGTACCTGAGTACCACTGCAGTATAGGTATGGCAGCTGTAGTGTACCTGAGTACCACTGCAGTATAGGTATGGCAGCTGTACTGTACCTGTGTACCACTGCAGTATATGTATGACAGCTATTTTAAAGTGTTTTAAATTGCGAATTGCCGAGGTACCAGATCGTTCATTAAATTTTCCAGTGGAAGAAGCTACTTTGAGTGTATTTTTCGTTTTTTGGTCTACTCGTATGTTGCAGTTGCTGTTGCTGAGTCTTGGGTGAATTCCACTGGTATTTGCTTTTCTATTTCACCTGAAATGTCATCTCGTAATGCGGGCTCTGAACTAACTCTAAGCTCTAACTTTCTTCCATTCATTAAGTAAATCAGACTCATCCTCACTAAATGGCGTTGCTGGTAACTTCTCAATGCGCAACCCCCGAGGGGTAATGTCCAAACTAATATATTTTTCAAGTATCAAAATATAAAGCAGCTTCTTTGGACATTAATTTGTTTAATTCAGCAAAGCGTTCGTCTGCAGCAAAGCTACTTCCCCCAATATTCCAGGGGTCAGAACTAGAATACTTTTTATAACGTTCTGTAAGAATATCTTTGAACAAAATAAATCAACCATACGGCTCTGTTCAGAGCCCGACATTTCAGGTGAAATGAAAAGCAAATACCAGTGGAATTCACCCAAGACTCAGCAACAGCAACTGCAACATGAGTAGACGAAAAATACACAAAGTTCTTCCACTGGAAAATTTAATGAACGATCTGGTACCTCGGCAATTCGCAATTTAAAACACTTTAAAATACTTTGAAAGTATGTATATATTCTGTTTGAGAGATCACTTTAAGGTGAAAGTTACTTCTTAATAGAAATTGCATCATTTGATTAATTGAATAATTGATGTTTAAATGGTATATAAGGCTGATGCTGAATTTTATTGAACTGTGATCCTTTGAAGGTGAATTGCCGAGGTACCAGATCGTTCATTAAATTTTCCAGTGGAAGAAGCTACTTTGTGTGTATTTTATGTATTACAGCTGTACTGTACCTGTGTATCACTGCAGCATAGTTATGCCAGTTGTACTGTACCTGAGTACCACTGCAGTATAGGTATGGCAGCTGTACTGTACCTTAGTACCACTGCAGTATAGGTATGGCAGCTGTACTGTACCTGTGTACCAGTGCAGTATATGTATGACAGCTGAAATGTACCTGTGTACCACTGCAGTATGTGTATGACAGCTGTACTGTACCTGTGTACAACTGCAGTATATGTATAACAGCTGTACTGTACCTGTGTACCACTGCAGTATAGGTATGACAGCTGTACTGTACCCGTGTACCACTGCAGTATATGTCGACAGCTGTACTGTACCTGAGTTCCACTGCAGTATATGCATGACAGCTGTACTGTACCAGAGTACCACTGCACTATAGGTTTGACAGCTGTACTGTACCTGTGTACCACTGCAGTATATGTATGACAGCTGTACTGTACCTGAGTACCACTGCAGTATATGTATGACAGCTGTACTGTACCAGAGTACCACTGCACTATAGGTTTGACAGCTGTACTGTACCTGTGTACCACTGCAATATATGTATGACAGCTGTACTGTACCTGAGTACCACTGCACTATAGGTATGACAACTGTACTCTACCTGTGTACCACTGCAGTATAGGTATGACAGCTGTACTGTACCTAAGTACCACTGCACTATAGGTATGACAGCTGTACTGCACCTGTGTACCACTACAGCATAAGTATGACAGCTGTACTGTACCTGTGTACTACTGCCGTATATGTATGAAAGCTGAAATGTACCTGCATACCACTGCAGTATATGTATGACAGCTGTACTGTACCTGAGTACCACTGCAGTATATGTATGACAGCTGTACTGTAACTGTGTATCACGTCAGCATAGTTATGCCAGTTGTACTGTACCTGAGTACCACTGCCGTATAGGTATGGCAGCTGTACTGTACCTGAGTACCACTGCAGTATAGGTATAGCAGCTGTACTGTACCTGTGTACCAGTGCAGTATATGTATGACAGCTGAAATGTACCTGTGTACCATTGCAGTATATGTATGACAGCTGTACTGTACCTGTGCACAACTGCAGTATATGTATAACAGCTGTACTGTACCTGTGTACCACTGCAGTATAGGTATGACAGCTGTACTGTACCTGTGTACCACTGCAGTATAGGTATGACAGCTGTACTGTACCTGTGTACCACTGCGGTATATGTATGACAGCTGTACTGTACCTGAGTACCACTGCAGTATATGTATGACAGCTGTACTGTACCAGAGTACCACTGCACTATTGGTTTGACAGCTGTACTGTACCTGTGTACCACTGCAATATATGTATGACAGCTATACTGTACCTGAGTACCACTGCACTATAGGTATGACAACTGTACTCTACCTGTGTACCACTGCTGTATAGGTATGGCAGCTGTACTGTATCTAAGTACCACTGCAGTATAGGTATGACAGCTGTACTGTCCCTGTATACCACTGCAGTATAGGTATGACTGCAGTATGTGTATGGCAGCTGTAATGTACCTGTGTACCACTGCAGTATAGGTATAACAGCTGTACTGTACCTGAGTACCACTACAGTATAGGTATGGCAGCTGTACTGTACCTGAGTACTACTGCACTATAGGTATGGCAGCTGTACCTGTGTACCACTGCAGTATATGTATGACAGCTGTACTGTACCTGAGTACCAGTGCAGTATAGGTATGGCAGCTGTACTGTACCTGAGTACCACTGCAGTATAGGTATGGCATCTGTACTGTACCTGTGTACCACTGCAGTATATGTATGACAGCTGAAATGTACCTGTGCACCACTGCGGTATATATATTACAGATGTACTGTACCTGTGTACCACTGCAGTATAGGTATGGCAGCTGTACTGTACCTGAGTACCATTGCAGTATAGGTATGGCAACTGTACTGTACCTGTATACCACTGCACTATAGGTATAAAAGCTGTACAGTACCTGTGTACCACAGTATAGGTATGGCAGCTGAACTGTACCTGAGTAACACTGCAGTATAGGTATGGCAGCTGTAGTGTAACTCAGTAACCCTGCAGTAGGTATGGCAGCTGTACCTGTGTACCACTGCAGTATATGTATGACAGCTGAAATGTATCTGTGCACCACTGCAGTATATATATTACACCTGTACTGTACCTGTGTATCACTGCAGCATAGTTATGCCAGTTGTACTGTACCTGAGTACCACTGCAGTATAGGTATGGCAGCTGTACTGTACCTTAGTACCACTGCAGTATAGGTATGGCAGCTGTACTGTACCTGTGTACCAGTGCAGTATATGTATGACAGCTGAAATGTACCTGTGTACCACTGCAGTATATGTATGACAGCTGTACTGTACCTGTGTACCACTGCAGTATATGTATGACAGCTGTACTGTACCTGAGTACCACTGCACTATAGGTTTGACAGCTGTACTGTACCTGTGTACCACTGCAGTATATGTATGACAGCTGTACTGTACCTGAGTACCACTGCAGTATATGTATGACAGCTGTACTGTACCAGAGTACCACTACACTATAGGTTTGACAGCTGTACTGTACCTCTGTACCACTGCAATATATGTATGACAGCTGTACTGTACCTGAGTACCACTGCACTATAGGTATGACAACTGTACTCTACCTGTGTACCACTGCAGTATAGGTATGACAGCTGTACTGTATCTCTGTACCACTGCACTATAGGTATGAAAGCTGTACTGTACCTATGTACCACTGCACTATAGGTATAAAAGCTGTACTGTACCTGAATACCACTGCACTATAGGTATGACAGTTGTACTGTACCTGTGTACCACTGCAGCATAGGTATGACAGCTGTACCTAAGTACCACAGCACTATTGATATGACAGTTGTACTGCACCTGTGTACCACTACAGCATAGGCATGACAGCAGTACTCTACCTGTGTACTACTGCCGTATATGTATGAAAGCTGAAATGTACCTGCATACCACTGCAGTATATGTATGACAGCTGTACTGTACCTGTATACCACTGCAGTATAGGTATGACTGCAGTATATATATTACAGATGTACTGTATCTGTGTACCACTGCAGTATATGTATGACAGCTGTACTGTACCTGAGTACCAGTGCAGTATAGGTATGGCAGCTGTACTGTACCTGAGTACCACTGCAGTATAGGTATGGCATCTGTACTGTACCTGTGTACCACTGCAGTATATGTATGACATCTGAAATGTACCTGTGCACCACTGCAGTATATATATTACAGATGTACTGTACCTGTGTACCACTGCAGCATACTTATGGTAGCTGTACTGTACCTGAGTACCACTGCAGTATAGGTATGGCAGCTGTATCTGAGTACCACTGCAGTATAAGTATGGCAGTTGTACCGTACCTGTGTACCAGTGCAGTATATCTATGACAGCTGTACCTGTATACCACTGAAGTATAGGTATGGCAGCTGTACTGTACCTGAGTACCACTACAGTATAGGTATGGCAGCTGTACTGTACCTGAGTACCAGTGCAGTATAGGTATGGCAGCTGTACTGTACCTGTGTACCACTGCAGTATAGGTATGGCAGCTGTACTGTACCTGTGTACCACTGCAGTATATGTATGACAGCTGAAATGTACCTGTGCAGCACTGCAGTATATATATTACACCTGTACTGTACCCTTGTACCACTGCAGCATAGTTATGATAGCTGTACTGTACCTGGATACCACTGCAGTATAGGTACGGCAGTTGTACTGTACCTGAGTACCACTGCAGTATAAGTATGACAGTTGTACCGTACCTGTGTACCAGTGCAGTATATCTATGACAGCTGTACTGTACCTGTATACCACTGAAGTATAGGTATGGCAGCTGTACTGTACCTGAGTACCACTACAGTATAGGTATGGCAGCTGTACTGTACCTGAGTACCACTGCAGTATAGGTATGGCAGCTGTAGTGTACCTGAGTACCCCTGCAGTATAGGTATGGCAGCTGTACTGTACCTGTGTACCACTGCAGTATATGTATGACAGCTATTTTAAAGTGTTTTAAATTGCGAATTGCCGAGGTACCAGATCGTTCATTAAATTTTCCAGTGGAAGAAGCTACTTTGAGTGTATTTTTCGTTTTTTGGTCTACTCGTATGTTGCAGTTGCTGTTGCTGAGTCTTGGGTGAATTCCACTGGTATTTGCTTTTCTATTTCACCTGAAATGTCATCTCGTAATGCGGGCTCTGAACTAACTCTAAGCTCTAACTTTCTTCCATTCATTAAGTAAATCAGACGCATCCTTACTAAATGGCGTTGCTGGTAACTTCTCAATGCGCAACCCCCGAGGGGTAATGTCCAAACTAATATATTTTTCAAGTAAGCGCGTATCAAAATATAAAGCAGCTTCTTTGGACATTAATTTGTTTAATTCAGCAAAGCGTTCGTCTGCAGCAAAGCTACTTCCCCCAATATTCCAGGGGTCAGAACTAGAATACTTTTTATCACGTTCTGTAAGAATATCTTTGAACAAAAATAAATCAACCATACGGCTCTGTTCAGAGCCCGCATTACGAGACGACATTTCAGGTGAAATAGAAAAGCAAATACCAGTGGAATTCACCCAAGACTCAGCAACAGCAACTGCAACATACGAGTAGACCAAAAGCTGCAATGCACAAAGTAGCTTCTTCCACTGGAAAATTTAATGAACGATCTGGTACCTCGGCAATTCGCAATTTAAAACACTTTAAAATACTTTGAAAGTATGTATATATTCTGTTTGAGAGATCACTTTAAGGTGAAAGTTACTTCTTAATAGAAATTGCATCATTTGATTAATTGAATAATTGATGTTTAAATGGTATATAAGGCTGATGCTGAATTTTATTGAACTGTGATCCTTTGAAGGCGAATTGCCGAGGTACCAGATCGTTCATTAAATTTTCCAGTGGAAGAAGCTACTTTGTGTGTATTTTATGTATTACAGCTGTACTGTACCTGTGTATCACTGCAGCATAGATATGCCAGTTGTACTGTACCTGAGTACCACTGCAGTATAGGTATGGCAGTTGTACTGTACCTTAGTACCACTGCAGTATAGGTATGGCAGCTGTGCTGCACCTGTGTACCAGTGCAGTATATGTATGACAGCTGAAATGTACCTGTGTACCACTGCAGTATGTGTATGACAGCTGTACTGTTCCTGTGTACAACTGCAGTATATGTATAACAGCTATAGTGTACCTGTGTACCACTGCGGTATAGGTATGACAGCTGTACTGTACCTGTGTACCACTGCAGTATATGTCGACAGCTGTACTGTACCTGAGTTCCACTGCAGTATATGTATGACAGCTGTACTGTACCAGAGTACCACTGCACTATAGGTTTGACAGCTGTACTGTACCTGTGTACCACTGCAGTATATGTATGACAGCTGTACTGTACCTGAGTACCACTGCAGTATATGTATGACAGCTGTACTGTACCAGAGTACCACTGCACTATAGGTTTGACAGCTGTACTGTACCTGTGTACCACTGCAATATATGTATGACAGCTGTACTGTACCTGAGTACCAATGCACTATAGGTATGACAACTGTACTCTACCTGTGTACCACTGCAGTATAGGTATGACAGCTGTACTGTACCTAAGTACCACTGCACTATAGGTATGACAGCTGTACTGCACCTGTGTACCACTACAGCATAGGTATGACAGCTGTACTGTACCTGTGTACTACTGCACTATGTATGAAAGTTGAAATGTACCTGCATACCACTGCAGTATATGTATGACAACTGTACTGTACCTGAGTACCACTGCAGTATATGTATGACAGCTGTACTGTAACTGTGTATCACGTCAGCATAGTTATGCCAGTTGCTGTACCTGAGTACCACTGCAGTATAGGTATGGCAGCTGTACTGTACCTGAGTACCACTGCAGTATAGGTATGGCAGCTGTACTGTACCTGTGTACCAGTGCAGTATATGTATGACAGCTGAAATGTACCTGTGTACCATTGCAGTATATATATGACAGCTGTACTGTACCTGTGCAGAACTGCAGTATATCTATAACAGCTGTACTGTACCTGTGTACCACTGCAGTATAGGTATGACAGCTGTACTGTACCTGTGTACCACTGCAGTATAGGTATGACAGCTGTACTGTACCTGTGTACCACTGCAGTATATGTATGACAGCTGTACTGTACCTGAGTACCACTGCAGTATATGTATGACAGCTGTACTGTACCAGAGTACCACTGCACTATTGGTTTGACAGCTGTACTGTACCTGTGTACCACTGCAATATATGTATGACAGCTATACTGTACCTGAATACCACTGCACTATAGGTATGACAACTGTACTCTACCTGTGTACCACTGCTGTATAGGTATGGCAGCTGTACTGTACCTAAGTACCACTGCAGTATAGGTATGACAGCTGTACTGTTCCTGTGTACTACTGCAGTATATGTATGAAAGCTGAAATGTACCTGTGTACAAGTGCAGTATATGTATGGCAGCTGTACTGTACCTGTATACCACTGCAGTATAGGTATGACTGCAGTATGTGTATGACAGCTGTACAGTACCTAAGTACCACTGCACTATAGAAATGACAGCTGTACTGTACCTGTGTACCCCTACAGTATAGGTATGACAGCTGTACTGTACCTGAGTTCCACTTCAGTATATGTATGACAGCTGTACTGTACCAGAGTACCACTGCACTATAGGTTTGACAGCTGTACTGTACCTGTGTACCACTGCAGTATATGTATGACAGCTGTACTGTACCTGAGTACCACTGCAGTATATGTATGACAGCTGTACTGTACCAGAGTACCACTGCACTATAGGTTTGACAGCTGTACTGTACCTGTGTACCACTGCAATATATGTATGACAGCTGTACTGTACCTGAGTACCACTGCACTATAGGTATGACAACTGTACTCTACCTGTGTACCACTGCAGTATAGGTATGACAGCTGTACTGTACCTAAGTACCACTGCACTATAGGTATGACAGCTGTACTGCACCTGTGTACCACTACAGCATAGGTATGACAGCTGTACTGTACCTGTGTACTACTGCCGTATATGTATGAAAGCTGAAATGTACCTGCATACCACTGCAGTATATGTATGACAGCTGTACTGTACCTGAGTACCACTGCAGTATATGTATGACAGCTGTACTGTAACTGTGTATCACGTCAGCATAGTTATGCCAGTTGTACTGTACCTGAGTACCACTGCCGTATAGGTATGGCAGCTGTACTGTACCTGAGTACCACTGCAGTATAGGTATAGCAGCTGTACTGTACCTGTGTACCAGTGCAGTATATGTATGACAGCTGAAATGTACCTGTGTACCATTGCAGTATATGTATGACAGCTGTACTGTACCTGTGCACAACTGCAGTATATGTATAACAGCTGTACTGTACCTGTGTACCACTGCAGTATAGGTATGACAGCTGTACTGTACCTGTGTACCACTGCAGTATATGTATGACAGCTGTACTGTACCTGTGTACCACTGCAGTATATGTATGACAGCTGTACTGTACCAGAGTACCACTGCACTATTGGTTTGACAGCTGTACTGTACCTGTGTACCACTGCAATATATGTATGACAGCTGTACTGTACCTGAGTACCACTGCACTATAGGTATGTCAACTGTACTATACCTGTGTACCACTGCTGTATAGGTATGGCAGTTGTACTGTACCTAAGTACCACTGCAGTATAGGTATGACAGCTGTACTGTTCCTGTGTACTACTGCAGTATATGTATGAAAGCTGAAATGTACCTGTGCACCAGTGCAGTATATGTATGGCAGCTGTACTGTACCTGTATACCACTGCAGTATAGGTATGACTGCAGTATGTGTATGGCAGCTGTACTGTACCTAATTACCACTGCACTATAGAAATGACAGCTGTACTGTACCTGTGTACCCCTACAGTATAGGTATGACAGCTGTACTGTACCTGTGTACTACTGCAGTATAGGTATGACAGCTGAAATGTACCTGTGAACCAGTGCAGCATATGCATGACAGCTGTACTGTACCTGTGTACCACTACAGTATAGGTATGGCAGCTGTACTGTACCTGAGCACCACTGCAGTAAACGTATAGCAGCTGTACTGTACCTGTGTACCACTGCAGTATATGCATGACAGCTGAAATGTACCTGTGTACCACTGAAGTATATGTATGACAGCTGTATTTTACCTGTGTACCACTGTGGTATATGTATGACAGCTGTACTGTACCTGTGTACCACTGCAGTATAGGTATGAATGCAGTATGTGTATGACAGCTGTACTGTACCTGTGTACCACTGCAGTATAGGTATGATAGCTGTACTGTACCTAAGTACCACCGCACTATAGGTATGACAGCTGTACTGTACCTGTGTACCACTACAGTATGTGTATGACAGTTGTACTGTACCTGTGTACCACTACAGTATACGTATGACAGCTGTACTGTAGCTGTATACCACTGCAGTATAGGCATAACTGCAGTATGTTTATGACAGCTGTACTGTACCTAAGTACCACTGCACTATAGGTATGACAGCTGTACTGTACCTGTGTACCACTACAGTATAGGTATGACAGCTGTACTGTACCTGTGTACTACTGCAGTATATGTATGAAGCTGAAATGTACCTGTGTACCACTGCAGTATATGTATGACAGCTGTACTGTACCTGTGTACCACTGCAGTATACGTATTACAGCTGTACTGTACCTGAGTACCACTGCAGTACAGGTATGACAGCTGTACTGTAGCTGTGTACCACTACAGTATAGGTATCACAGCTGTACTGTACCTGTATACCACTGCAGGGTAGATATGACTACAGTATGTGTATTACAGCTGTACTGTACCTAAGTACCACTGCACTATAGGTATGACAGCTGTACTGTACTATGACAGCTGTATTGTACCTGTGTACCACTACAGTATAGGTATGACAGCCGAATTGTACCTGTATACTACTGCAGTATATGTATGAAAGCTGAAATATACCTGTGCACCACTGCAGTATATGTATGACAGCTTTACTGTACCTGTGTACCACTGCAGTATATGTATAACAGCTGTACTGTACCTGAGTACCACTGTAGTATAGGTATGACAACTGCACTGTACCTACATACCACTGCACTATAGGTATGACAGCTGTACTTTACCTGTGTACCACTTCAGTATAGGTATGACAGCTGTACTGTACCTGTGTACTACTGTAGTATATGTATGATAGCTGAAATGTACCTGTGTACCACTGCAGTATATGTATGACAGCTTTACTGTACCTGTGTACCACTGCAGTATATGTATAACAGCTGTACTGTACCTGAGTACCACTGCAGTATAGGTATGACAGCTGTACTGTACCTAAGTACCACTACACTATATGTATGACAGCTGTACTGTACCTGTGTACCACTACAATATAGGTATGACAGCTGTACTGTACTGGAGTACCACTGCAGTATAGGTATGACAGCTGCACTGTACCTAAGTACCACTGCACTATAGGTATGACAACTGTACTGTACTTGTGTACCACTGCACTATATGTATAAAAGCTGTGTACTGTACCTGAATACCACTGCACTATAGGTATGACAGCTGCACTGTACCTGTGTACCACTCCAGTATAATTATGACAGCTGTACTGTACCTAAGTACCACTGCAGTATAGGTATGACAGCTGTACTGTTCCTGTGTCCTACTGCAGTATATGTATGAAAGCTGAAATGTACCTGTGTACCAGTGCAGTATATGTATGGCAGCTGTACTGTACCTGTATACCACTGCAGTATAGGTATGACTGCAGTATGTGTATGGCAGCTGTACTGTACCTGTGTACCACTGCAGTATAGGTATGACAGCTGTACTGTACCTAATTACCACTGCACTATAGAAATGACAGCTGTACTGTACCTGTGTACCTCTACAGTATAGGTATGACAGCTGTACTGTACCTGTGTACTACTGCAGTATATGTATGAGAGCTGAAATGTACCTGTGAACCAGTGCAGTATATGCATGACAGCTGTACTGTACCTGTGTACCATTACAGTATAGGTATGGCAGCTGTACTGTACCTGAGCACCACTGCAGGATAGGTATGGCAGCTGTACTGTACCTGTGTACCACTGCAGTATATGCATGACAGCTGAAATGTACCTGTGTACCACTGCAGTATATCTATGACAGGTGTATTGTACCTGTGTACCACTGTGGTATATGTGTGACAGCTGCACTGTACCTATGTACCACTCCAGTATAATTATGACAGCTGTACTGTACCTAAGTACCACTGCAGTATAGGTATGACAGCTGTACTGTTCCTGTGTCCTACTGCAGTATATGTATGAAAGCTGAAATGTACCTGTGTACCAGTGCAGTATATGTATGGCAGCTGCACTGTACCTGTATACCACTGCAGTATAGGTACGACTGCAGTATGTGTATGCCAGCTGTACAGTACCTGTGTACCACTGCAGTATAGGTATGACAGCTGTACTGTACCTAAGTACCACTGCACTATAGAAATGACAGCTGTACTGTACCTGTGTACCCCTACAGTATAGGTATGACAGCTGTACTGTACCTGTGTACTACTGCAGTATATGTATGAGAGCTGAAATGTACCTGTGAACCAGTGCAGTATATGCATGACAGCTGTACTGTACCTGTGTACCATTACAGTATAGGTATGGCAGCTGTACTGTACCTGAGCACCACTGCAGGATAGGTATGGCAGCTGTACTGTACCTGTGTACCACTGCAGTATATGCATGACAGCTGAAATGTACCTGTGTACCACTGCAGTATATCTATGACAGCTGTATTGTACCTGTGTACCACTGTGGTATATGTGTGACAGCTGTACTGTACCTGTGTACCACTGCAGTATAGGTATGACAGCTGTACTGTACCTGTGTACCACTGCAGTATATGTATGACAGCTGTACTATACCTGAGTACCACTGCAGTATATGTATGACAGCTCTACTGTACCTGAGTACCACTGCAGTATAGGTATGGCAGCTGTACTGTACCTGTGTACCAGTGCAGTATATGTATGACAGCTGAAATGTACCTATGTACCACTGCAGTATATATATAACAGTTGTACTGTACCTGTGTACCACTTCAATATATGTATGACAGCTGTACTGTACCTGTGTACCACTGCACTATAGGTATGACAGTTGTACTGTACCTGTGTACCACTGCAATATATGTATGACAGCTGTACTGTATCTACGTACCACTGAACTATAGGTATGACAGCTGTACTGTACCTGTGTACCACTACAGTATAGGTATGACAGCTGTACTGTACCTGTGTACTACTGCAGTATATGTATGATAGCTGAAATGTACCTGTGTACCACTGCAGTATATGTATGACAGCTTTGCTGTACCTGTGTACCACTGCAGTATATGTATAACAGCTGTACTGTACCTGAGTACCACTGCAGTATAGGTATGACAGCTGTACTGTACCTAAGTACCACTACACTATACATATGACAGCTGTACTGTACCTGTGTACCACTACAGTATAGGTATGACAGCTGTACTGTACCTGTGTACTACTGCAGTATATGTGTGACAGCTGAAATGAACCTGTGTACCATTGCTGAATGTGTATGACAGCAGTACTGTACTGGTGTACCACTGCAGTATAGGCATGACAGCTGCACTGTACCTAAGTACCACTGCACTATAGGTATGACAGCTGTACTGTACCTGTGTACCACTGCACTATAGGTATAAAAGCTGTACTGTACCTGAATACCACTGCACTATAGGTATGACAGCTGCACTGTACCTGTGTACCACTCCAGTATAATTATGACAGCTGTACTGTACCTAAGTACCACTGCAGTATAGGTATGGCAGCTGTACTGTTCCTGTGTACTACTGCAGTATATGTATGAAAGCTGAAATGTACCTGTGTACCAGTGCAGTATATGTATGGCAGCTATACTGTACCTGTGTACCACTGCAGTATAGGTATGACAGCTGTACTGTACCTAAGTACCACTGCACTATAGAAATGACAGCTGTACTGTACCTGTGTACCCCTACAGTATAGGTATGACAGCTGTACTGTACCTGTGTACTACTGCAATATATGTATGACAGCTGAAATGTACCTGTGTACCACTGCAGTATATGTATGACACCTGTACTGTACCTGTGTACCACTACAGTATAGGTATGACAGCTGTATTGTACCTGTGTACCACTGCAGTATATGTATGACAGCTGAAATGTACCTGTGTGCCACTGCAGTATATGTATGACAGCTGTATTGTACCTGTGTACCACTGTGGTATATGTATGACAGCTGTACTGTACCTGTGTACCACTGCAGTATAGGTATGACAGCTGTACTGTACCTGTGTACCACTGCAGTATAGGTATGACAGCTGTACTGTACCTGAGTACCACTGCACTGTATGTATGACAACTGTACTGTACCCGAGTACCACTGCAGTATAGGTATGGCAGCTATACTGTACCTGTGTACCAGTGCAGTATATGTATGACAGCTGAAATGTACCTGTGTACCACTGCAGTATAGGTATGACAGCTATATTGTACCTGTGTACCACTGCAGTATATGTATAACAGTCTGTACCTGTGAACCACTGCAATATAGGTATGACAGCTGTACTGTACCTGTGTACCACTGCACTATAGGTATGACAGTTGTACTGTACCTGTGTACCACTGCAGTATATGTATGACAGCTGTACTGTACCTGTGTACTACTGCAGTGTATGTATGACAGTTGAAATATACATGTGTACCACTGCAGTATAGGTATCACAGCTGTACTGTATCTCCTCGTCCTCCTCTAAAAGCAGACACATACAGAACCCATGGAAATAATTATCCTGAAAGAGAGACTAAATCACTGTATCTACACTGTTACCTGGAGTCATCCAGAATGTTACACGTTAGAACAGTCAGAGAACAGGTGGGTCAGGATCTGAGGCATGACTTTTTTGCAGAAACCTTTTAGGATAAGGTGACTACCAGCTAAGACAAACCTAAATGGTAAGATTGTAGATGAGTACATACAGTCCCACAAAAAGATAGAAGGAAAGTCATCCAATACAAGGGACTGCCTAAATTAAAGACTGTTTTCAATGTCAGATTTTGCATATAAAATCAGAGTGGGTTAGAAGTGCCCAACATTTTAAGCACTGAGTTATAAGTTGGTTGAATTTAGGTAGAATTATTTTTCTGGCCACACTACAGGTACTGGTGAGATTTTTGGATCGTATACTGTGGCAAACGCAGCTTTAACAGTTGTATAGCTTCTAATTTTCCCTTATGTCTAATATTGCTAATGATCTAAACTTTTTTCTTTTCTAAGTCGTAACATCAGACGTATGCCACTCTTCAAGATTACACAGCTTATTTTTAAAAGGACTTTCAGTTATTTTTTTTCCAGAAACCACTAAATGCACTTATTCTGTTACATGCATTTTTCAGTTATAAAATCACAGGAAAGTGAATAGCCTAATCAAATTCTCTTTTTTTTTTTTCCTCACAACTTCAAATGTTCTTTTATTAGACAGTCTCCCTTTTGTTGTAAGACGTCTGTCTAAAACGTTCACACTTAATGATTGTTTTTATATGCATCCACTTAGCGTCATTCATCTGTACAGCTGCTGCCATTAATTGATGTCAGGGATCTCCACTACTCATTTTACAGTAAAGTCTTCTATTAGTTGCAGTTCATGTGCTTGCACAGAAGTTCCTTGTTCATGCTTCAAATAGTAATGATATATTGTAGCCAAATTATAGAGAAGCCTAGTAAAATGTTAGGTGGTCAGCCTGACTTTAATCAATAAATTAGAACCAGTTGAAAATAAAGTATCCACAGCATTTAGCTGCAAATCCAGCTGAAAGTTGAAACAAGAGAATGTCTGGTCGTTTGCTGTTTGAATGTTTTCTAACATTTTGTCCATTTGCCTATCTATGTGTTTGATTGATAAGTGTGGATACTGATCGCAATGCCACATTCTCATACAAAACTCAAACTAAAAAACACATTGCTCACATTAGATCAGTGAGCATACAAGTACAATAATAACAAAAATATTATAGCAGTTATCATAAAATGAAACACAGCTCATGTGAATGCAGTATTTAAGTTTATGTTATAAAGTGCATGCAGAATCTTAACAGATAGTGCGTGCAATGCACAAAAGGACAAATGTATATGCTTCTTTGGGTATATCAACTACAAAAGTGATTTGGACACTGTATGGATTTTAAGCAAACCATCTGACCTATATAATATCTAATATGTGCCTGAGAGTGTCTCTGCCTTGCACCCCAGCCTTCTTTATAACATCAGACACTATAGGATCAATTAACTGGAGGGTTCAGCAGCTCTCCTGTGACTGCATTACCTGTTAATGCAAAGCACTTAGCTCTGCCCTTGACAATTACCACTGATTTACCCCTAAATGCTGATGTGTTTTTATGTTTTGACAAGGATGGAGGAAAATGTTCAAAGGCCTACATGAAACATGAGAAAAAATATTATGGAGTGGTGAGAAATACAGAAATTCCCAGGGGTCATAGATCCACTTCAGTGCTACAGTTGTCTCTTAGTATCTAATACACTGATTTACCTTCCCCTTTGTTTTACACAGATTTGTCTATAGGACTGTGTTTTATATTTCTTTTAAACTAAGAACCATTTCAGAAAAAAAACATTGTGTTCTAGTCAATAACTTAAGGAAATATGAACACTTGCTTAAAGGGCTATACACATAGTTTTTTCATTACTGCTCCAAGTTACCCCAAGGAAAAAACAAATGCTTAATGTCTTTCCTGTAGCTTGGGATACTTAAGCAAAGGTGGTTGAACTAAAGGAGTTCTCCAGATTTTTGTGCCCCAGATTTCTATCCTGAATTAGTGTTCATTCACTCTATGTGAAGATACTCCATCATGTGTAAATCTTGAACAGAAAAGACAATGACAGCATGTGTATTTTCTGTATACATCAGCCATGGTACACTTTAAGGTGTCATTACACTCCTGTAACATTCCTATACAAATATGACACATAAATGCTCACTACTGTCTAGATAACAAACTGTACCATTATACAGTGATACGTTATCAAGGCCTCATCTCACTGAAAAAAAAAGTTAAAAAATGTTAACAAGAAAGATCGAAACAAAGACAAAGTAAAACAGGATTGCCCTGTCAGCAGATTCAGCAAGTTGTTACAAAGCTTGCCTTAGTCTAAACTTTGTTCTAGATTTTCTGGTATGAGCTGGTCAGACAGAGCTAGGCGAAGCTCACCTCAAAAAGAGAGTTAGAAATCCCTGTTGCAGCTTGTACAGATGCTTTGTTTGATCCATTCAGCTGAATTAGTTCATTACTTCTCATGGATATAGAAACCTATACCACAAAACAGAAGTACTTTAACTTTGTCAGTAAACAGCCTGGCAATAAAAAATATTCTGGGGTTGGCCTTTCAGTGAGTTTCAAGTTAAGTGAACTGCATAGGATTCAGGTTTTGCTGATATGTCTCCTATGAAAATGTATTGCTTGATTGTCTATTTCTTATGGAAACACATGTTCATACATTCGATGCAGGAGCTTTCTAGTGGTTTAAGGATTTCTTAAGCTGTAGAACTTACAACTATCAATGACAACATTTACCAACATTATACAAGGTTTTACTTAATGTTATGCTATAGTTTGTTTTGGAAATGTTAATGTATATGTGGAAATCATGTTTATATTCAAAGTTAGCAGCAAACAGTTTACAAATTATATATGGACAGTGAATGTGAATTTTTCTTTCTCCTACCATGACAGTTTACATTATGCCCTTTATTAACACAAATCTCACTCAGTTACTGAAATATGACAGTAAGTATGAACATATGGCTAACAAGTGACAAACAGAGGTTAATATCTCCACCACAGTATATTCTGGACTAACTAGATGTCTTATTGTTTTTACTATTTGCTTATTCATATCCTGCCTATTATTAATTAATTCACTATGTTAAAGAATTCAGCCCCCGAAAATGTCATAACACCATAAGGAACTATTAGTATTAAAAGCAAATACCCAAAAAGACAATGTAGGTGAGAAAATGTAATCCCATTGTACTTAATTAGAATACAGTAGGGAAATTAGATTATCCAAAAGCCTATACCAATCACTCCAAGGTTGTGATGCACATGATAACCCCAGAATCAAGCCTCAGTACTACAAGCTGAAGATTAAATTCACACATTCATAAAGATGAAATGCTATGAAAATAAATTTTAATCCATATCCAAGGAATCACAAAAGTTCATCAGCAGCTCTTACACCCAGACTCTGAGTGATCTCATAAAATATGCTTCCTTTATCAAAAAAATAAGTAAATAAAGTTGGTAATATATTACAAATATAGAAGAAGAGATCAACTGACTTTAACACAGCCTTAAAAAAAAAAAAAAAAAAATCGGACCCTTCCTTAAAAAAAGGAACTAAAATTAAATGCATGTCCGTCCACTCAGTGTACTACTCCATGACAATAATGAGGCATATATGAAATATGCAGAATGGAGAAACTACTGCAAAACATCCCGTTAATATACTTAATTTACAAAACCCCGGAAACCCAATTAATATAATAAGAAATAACAATGTCTACATGAGTGATCAAAAATAAAATGCAAATATTTGTGATTATTTTAAAAAAAGTATCAACACTAACTTGAATGAATAAAGGAAGATTATATAAATCTATACTAAATTGACCGGCATGTACCATCTTTCCATAACAATCTGCAAAATATTGATGCAAGAAATAACAAGAGAAGAGAAGAAATAATTCTGTTTACAAAACTCTGGGTTCTGATCAATTCATCACATTTTATCAAAAACTCAGGTATACCCTGAGCAGAATTCTCGTCTACCTATTTAAAAATAAAACACGTTGAATTACAGGAAAACTCCACATTGTAACTCAAACACATATGCTTTTCTCATTGTATCTTTGTATTCTGAGCTATTTCCATGCTATTAAAGGCACTCGAAGTGCTTCTTATAATATTACTTTTTAAAGGAAATGACCATCATGGAGCATGCCATATTCATATCATCTTGTTTTAATTGCTTTATTTGCTGTTCTCAGAATTCATTTCAAGTCATCATTAAATGAGTTATGCTCAACATAAAGAGGTAGTGTTTTATTCCTTCCCATTGACATAGAATGGCAGTAGTCTGAGTCACAATTATATTACACACCTTATGGAATATGACTGCTTGCATTTTTTTTCCTTAAACAGCCCTCAATATGAATTTCTCTCAGAGCTTCTTTTGAGTTATTCACTGTACTACAGCTTCAACAAAAGAAAGTAGTAAATTGCAGGCTGTTGTAAAGATGCAAATTTGTAGTCCCAAAAGTATCACTAGACCCTCCCTGACACCGCTCCTGACGTGTCAAATCTCTCATGGTAGTGGATACGCCTTTCTTGAGAGTGTATTTGTTCAAACAACTTGAAAGGAAGGGACATGCAAACTAAGTCTGGTATTCTTATGCCTGTAGTGGGAATACCTGTGTCTTTTTTTGGGCTTGTGTGTTTTGTGTGTGTGTGTGTGTGTGTGTGTGTGTGTGTGTGTGTGTGTGTGTGTGTGTGTGTGTGTGTGTGTGTGTGTGTGTGTGTGTTTGTAATGAACATTTTAAAAGCAGAAATGTTCCACATTTGTTTAAAAGTATTTTGTTTATATAATTCCTTATCTCTTCCTTCACAGTGCGGTACCACCCTGTAATTATGCAAATCATACTGTCCACTGATACTGTTTCTTTTCCTCACTGCAACAAAAGCAGGGGAGAAATATTCCACCATACTCTGCTGATATCAGCAATATGAAAATCACCATTGTAACATTCTGGGCAATACTTGACAAGAAAAAATACAGATTTGCTTGTGTCTGTTGTATGTCATACAGTCAGAGACAGTTTAGATTCAGCTCTGAAAAGGTAGATGCACTTTCATTCCTTTGATTCCAAAATTAAAGTTTTATAAGGTGCAGTCTCATTTCTTGCAACTAAGCCATACTGGAACTATGCTATTGGCAGAAAAGAAACTTCAGTGTAAAGTTAAACTGTAGGTGAAGGTGGACTTTTGCTTTAAGAATCAATATGTTAAATTGTAGGTAAAGGTGGACTTTTGCTTTAAGAATTAATATGCGAAGCAGCCTTCAACTGTTTTAATCCTAAAACCAAATCTGGATCTATTTGACAACAAGAATGCAATTTGGACCAATAAATGGGAAATTGCAAATTCACCGGTGGCTTGTCGCCTGTGGCCCTTATGGACAGGGACAGTTTGTTGATGCCCTAAGTCATAGGCATATACCAAAGCTGCTCTACCCCATGGGTATTGATAACTGGAAAAATTTGAGGCATGAATGACTAGGCTGAAAAATGGTCTAGGGCCATTAGCCTATTATACCATGACCTCCCCCATTAATATTCCAAAACATGCACGCTGATTGGTCAGCGTGCACGTTGTAAATCAACTTATACTAATGGAAAAAGGTCCGGTCGCCCAGACTTTTTCCATTAGTATAAGTCTTTTTTAAAACACTGTCTCGCTATGTTGAAGGAGTTGAACATAGCGAGACAGGTTTAAAAAAAGCAACGGAGATCTCTGTTGCTTTTTTAAAGCTGTCTCGCTATGTTAAACTCCTTTAACATAGCGAGACAGTGTGTAAAAAGCAACAGAGATCTTGCTTTCTCCATTGCTTTTTTTTTTTAAACCTGTCTCGCTATGTTAAATGGGTTTAACATAGCGAGACAGCTTTAAAATAAGCAATGGAGAGCTCTGTTGCTTATTTTAAAGCTGTCTCGCTATGTTAAACCCATTTAACATAGCGAAACAGTTTGTAAAAAGCAACGGAGATCTTGCTTTCTCCGTTGCTTTTTTCAAAACTGTCTCGCTATATTAAATGGGTTTAACATAGCGAGACAGCTTTAAAATAAGCAACGGAGATTCTCCGTTGCTTTTTTAAAGCTGTCTCACTATGTTAAACCCATTTAACATAGCGAAACTGTAAAAAGCAACGGAGATCTTACTTTCTCCATTGCTTTTGCCCACAGCTCTGATGTAATGCATAGGCATACGCATGCGCAGTACATCAGAACTGCCGCAGAATACCAGACAGCTGCGGAAGGGCAGCAAGGAGGCATTATACAATGCCATTATTTAAGAAAAGTAATTATTTTTTTTCTTAAATAATGTCATTGTATAATAGCAATAACCCACTTCTGGGTGTGGGTAATGCTGGATTTACCCACAGTTGGCTTTGTTTGGCCACTCGGGCTCACCCTCGTGACCAAACCACGCCAACCGTGGGTAAATCCACACCCAGGTGTGGGTTATTGCTATAGTAACTACCTATGATCCTAAGATTCTATGAAGAACTGGTATTGTGTCTTTCCAATCAGTGCTGAAATAAAGCTATTCATCATTATTCAGGCCAGTCACCTAATGCAGTTATACTGCATATTGTAGCACCCTATCAATCAGTCATTTTAGAATAAAGACAAATGCAAGGTAACAGCCTCATACCTGAGCTGATTATGTATCGTGGTGGGCACTTCCCATTATAATTAGCAATCTTTCACTAGATGCCAAAAAGCTTTCTATACAGTAAATATTCCCACCTTCCTGAACTTATTAGACAAACTGAACTTGTCAGTACAATTTATTCAAATAATTAAATTCCTATACAGAACAACAGCCTCCATGATACTGTACATTAATGGTTTAAAGTACTGCCCAGTATAAGACACAGTAGTCCCCTGTCACCTTATCTCTTTAACAGTTACTCAGTTAGGCTATGAATACAAAGTGAATGAAGCTTTAAGTCATTAATTTGAAACATGGTGAACAATGTTTATCATACAACAGTCACTGTCAGTGTGGTTTCTATTTGCACTGCAAGAGTTATTTACTGTCTGTGGTGCTTTCTCTTTTCTGTACAGTTGTTCAACAGTGTAATAAGCATATTTGAGTAAGGGAGTTGAGGGTGTGACGCTGTCAACATGAGGAATGCAAGAAGGCCTTTTTCCTGCAAAAAAAAAAATGTTTTTTAAGACTTTTATTTTTATTTAGATGAAGCTTTGATCCTTGTTCCATGCACTGAAACTTCTTCCTGTAATAATGCAGGAAGACATTGTAGAACCCTCTTCAATGTTTACTTAGAACCATGGCTTAATACCATCACAAAACACCCACTAATCTACAGCATTATATTAACCAAGAAAGAGGCATCCATGCCCGCCTATGTGGACAGTGGACTGATATATGCAGATCAGCATTGTGTAGCACTACTTAGATTTCAAAAAACACATACAAATTTAGTAAAAACTGAAGTTACCAATTAAATCTTGAAAAATCAATACTTATATCTGTCAGTCCAATTCTGACAGAATTGAATGAGGTCTTAAGTAAAATCACAGTAGATAAGGACAAGATCAAGCACATCTTCTTAATAATAATATACAGTCTCAACAAATTTATAAATATTAACCTAGAGAATCAACCCCTCTCTAGTCTCAGATATCATGATTTACACCCCATTCCTAAGAGACTACTGTCCAGTAAGCTTTCAGCTTCATTTTGTAGCCCACAAAATCCTCTTTTAATGTATCTCTTTCAGATCAAAAGCTGACTGCAACATCAAAAACATTAAGTCAAGCCTTACAGCCATAGACTGGTCAAATATCTTAAACACTACAGAGGACAACCTTGCAGCAGAAGCCATCAGTAATGCCCTCAAAATTCTACAAAACACATGGTTCTCATTACTAAATAAACTACAAGCAAAATTAAAAAGAGTGGTTAAAATCATCACTGAACTCATAAACAAAACATGGTATAATTTGCAAGCTACCCCAACCATGAAATGAGAAAATACTTCATCCACCTAAGAAACCTTTCAAGTAATCCATTACACACCATATAATCCAAATGATGAAAGCACAAAAAAGAAGAATTGTGTAAGTTAAACTTACCATAACAGTAGATGCCCGAATGACCACTGCTGCAGTATCCTTAGCTATATGGGTTATATGCTGTCCTCCCATGATTCCAAACTGACAAGCAGCTTGAGCTGAGCTGACTAAAAGACAAGTCTGGGCACAAAGCCCTTCACAACTTTCCTGCCAGAAGAGACAGGGAAGCTGAGCCCTGAAAGTACAATGCTAGAAACAACAAACAATATCCACACCCTGGCATAAAAAACACATCAAAAACCAAGAAGGATGGAGAGAGGGAATGGTTACTGCAGCAGTGATCATTTGAACATTTACTGATATGGTATGTTCAACTTACACAACTGTACTATATTCATCATATTGCACACTGCTGCTGTAGCCTTAGCTATATGGGTAAATTATCTTAGCTAACTACATTTGGGAGGTGGAAGGACAGATTCTAGGAGCCCCTAGAGAATGGTTCTAGTAAAGCTTGGTCTGGACCTAGAGAAGGAATCAGGCTTATGGTGTTTTGTATACAGGACCAAGTAGCAACTTCTAGAATACTTCTAGAATCCAACCCATTTCAAAAAGCCATAGATGAAGCCAAGGCCCTGGTAGAGTGAGCATTGATACTGCCTAGAACAATTTTGTTATGGTGAGTGTAACAAAAGCTAATAGTCACTGACAACCATTTTGAAACAGTCTGTTTTGACACAGGTTGCCCTTCTTCTTACCTTCACAAGAAATGGTCAAGTGATCTGAAGATCTGAAAGATTTATTTCTGTCAAGACAGTCTCTGACTTGTCTGTGGACATCCAAGATATGGGGTATCCTTTTTCCCTCATTTTTAGATTCAGGAAAGAAAATGGGTAGATGGATAGTTTGGCTTAAAGCAAACTCAGATCCCACTTTGGGTAATAAAAGGATTAATTCTCAAAGAAACCCTGTTCCTATGGAAAATGAGATATGGTTGACTCATCATAAGGGCTTGCACCTCAAATACCCTTCTTGCAGAGGTCAGAGTAATCAGTAAAATTGTTTTCCATGTTAAGAACCTGAAGTCAATCAGGTTAGCTGCGTAAAATGGAGCATTAGCTTCTCTAACACAAAATTAAAATCAAAAGGAGGTACCACCAGTTTCCTTGGAGGCATCTTATGCAAAACCCCTTCCAAGAACATTTTGTCATGAGACTGCATTGAAAGAGGAGGATTCATGGGCAGACATGCTGAAATGGCCAATACATTAACCTTGTTAGAGGAATAAAAAAGGCCATAGGATAGTAATGCATACAAATATTGCAAAACCAGAGAATAAAAAGCCCTGAATAGGTGCTTGTTATATTGTTTGCACCAACTAGATGACTGTTTCCATTTACTAATGTATGATTTTCAATAGGAGGCTTTCATTCTATTAGTACTTGCTGTATGTCCTCAGTAAACAGGTGCCAAAAAGAATTGAGACCCCATCATCCAGGCAGTCATTTGAAGATGATTGATGTCAGGATGTAGCAAACACCCTTGTTCTTGTGTAAGTAGATGAAGTCTGCGAGGAAGCTTGTGATAATTGCCCCTGATCATTTTCAAAAGAGGTGAGAACCATAGATGCCTGGGCCAGAAGGGAGTCAACACAATGATCTTGGGGGATTCCGTCTGAATCTTTGAAGTACCCTGGATATTAATGGAAAAGGTAGAAAAGCATACAGGAATATTTCTATCCAAGGAAAAGAAAAGACATCTGTCTTCCAGGCCTTTTTGCATGGAGCCCTGGAGCAGAATATTTGCCAATTGATTGTTCAGAGAGGAGGCAAAGATGTCTACTTGAGGAACTCCCCATAGATGGATCAAATCTTGAAAGACCCCCTGATCTTGTTTCCATTCGTGAGGGCCTGCCCTGGATGTGTTCAGCTTGTCTGCCACACAATTTTACTCTGATGGAATGTAGGATGCCTATAGAGTGAGATTGTGCTGGAAGTTATATTCCAAGCTAACATGGCTATTCTGAGACTGGGGCAGGACCTGTTTTTCCCTTGCTTGTGGATGTACCTCATGACTGTAATATTGTCTGTAACCACTCTAAGGGGTCCTGGGGAACCAAAGATGGTGAAGAGAGTTGGGTGCCTTGATCAGTACAAGCATCTCTTTAATATTTACGTGCTTGCATCTGTCCTTGGTGTCCCACACTCCCTGCACCTTTATCCCTCCTGAAACTGCTCTTCAAGCAAAATCTGAAGTGTCTGTGGTGACTGGCTACTTTGGAACACGGAGGTAGAAGGGAAGACCTGGATTTAAAGATAGTTGTTGCCTCCACCAAAAGATTTCTCTTCTGACAAATCCCAGCACTGGGATTTGAAAGAAAAACATGTGTTGCTGCCGAAACCAAAGAGATTACAGATACCACTGTGTCTTTCTTATGTGGAGTCTTACCAGGGGTATCAAGAGATTTGCAGATGCCATAAGACCCATAATCCTGAGATACTCCTTCACAGTTACCGTGGTCTGAGTTGAAAAGCTTAAAAATAGATCTACATAAAGATCTATTTTTTTTCCTGTGGAAGTAAAGCTCTTTGAACTGAGGAGTCTAGTTGACAGCCCAGGGACACAAGCCTGTGTAAACGAGTCAAGAAAGTCTTTTGAATGTTCTCTTGGAATCCCAACTTGTGAAAGAGATCTCTCACCCAAGAGATACAGATTCCTGACACTTTGAAAAAGACTCTGTGAAGATAAAAAAGTTATCTAAATATGGAAAAAAAATGGATACCCTGTGGCCTGCATGAGTTATAACTGGAGCTAAACATTTTGTGAACATTATTGGTGCAGTGAATAGTCCAAAGGGTAAGGCAGAGAACTGATAATGTGATCCAGGCATACAAGATCTTAAGAAATATCTGAAGACTGGATGAATAGGGATATGATTCTATGCATCTTGTAAGTCTAGTATTACCAGGAAACTTGAAAGAGGAAGAAGAGGTAACAGGTTGTGAAGTGACAACATTTTGAATTTGGGCACTATGACTAACAGGTTTAGGAAAGAAAGATCCAGATCTGATTTCCAAGCATTTTCTTTCTTTGACACATCCTCACCTGGGAAGGAGGAATTGGTTTTATCACTCCTTGGGACAGCATGTGATGAAGAACAGGTGGAAACAAAAGAGTCTGATCTGAAGGATGAGAAATGACCCCCTGGAAAGAAAATATTTCCTCCCATTGCTAACCATGATGAATGATTTTTAGAGCCCATTTGTTTGAAACAATCACTTGCCAAAGAGAAAAATGGAGATTCAGACTTTCTGGAAGAAAAAAGAGGTTAGCGTGGGCAGGTGTCATAAGGTCCCTTGAACAGTCATTCAGACCTGTTGGACTGTCTTTTGTTTTGGGAAGTTCGAGAATTCTTTTTGGAACCCCATTGCCATTTCTTCTTAACCATCTGTTTAACTGAATTTTGTTAAGACTGTCTAGTCTGTTTTTTTTTTTTTGTTGTTTGTTTTTTTTTGTTTTTTTTTTTTTTTTGCCAAAATTGGACGAGTAAATAAAAAATCCCTTGGACAATTTGGAAAAGGAAGGCTGAAAAATCTTAGAAATTCCCTGGATCAGCTTCCCTCTTTTATTACACTTTTTGATCACCTCTGCAGTAAAGGGGTCAAACACTAAATTTCTATCCAAGAGAGAATTTAAAATCTCATTTTAACAACATCTGGGAGGTTCTGAGAAGGCAGCCATGCAGACTTCCTCAAAACAGTACCAGAGGCCATAGCCTAGGAAGATGTATCAATCAAATCAGACACACACTGCAAACAACAAGTAGTGACTGACCTGTGCAACAGAAGAAATGAAGTCATTTAAAGCAGATTTTTCCTCATGAGAAGGAACTGCAGATAATATATTCCTCATACTTCCATAATTTGCCAGAACAAACTTTAATGTACAAACCTGAAAACATTTAAAATTCTAAAAATCAGAGTTGCAGAAGTATACACTTTTTCCCATACCTATCAATAATTTTCCATCCTTATCCAAAAGAGTAGGATCGGAATTAATTAACTGCTTAGCAGCAGTGGGATCAAATAAAGCTGTGGCTACTGGGTCCGTTTTGGGAATAGTGTATAAAATTTAAAAGACTGAGAAACTTTAGACATCCTATCTGTCTTTTTAGGAGTAGCTGACAGACTATCAGGAAAATTGCAGGCAGTAACACATACATCCTCGAACACTGAGAGCAGGAGGAATGGGTATAAGTTCTGGAAAATCCTTCTTTAACAACTCACAGTATTCTCCCACTGAAAACACTGTCACATTTTAGCAATAGTCTCACAGAAAGAGAACCCCCCACAGGGATAATGAGGAACTGAGTCTGAATCAGAAATCTGAGGGAATAAAAACTGTATCTATCACTGCATCCTCCTGTTCGGTTTCAGAATCTTGAATTTCTTCAGAAAAAGAGGGAACCCTCTTTCTCTTACCATAAACTACTTTACAAGAAGGATTAATAGCCTGAATTAAGCCTTGTGCCAGACCCAGTAAAATACTCTTATCCAAAGAAATTTGAGAAGGGGTAGATACATGCTTGGTTTTCTGTTTCTTTTTTGGCAGGAAAATGGACTTGGGATTAGCCAAGCTGTTTCCCTGTTGATAGGCATAGCATTATGACACAAAAGGGATAAATCTTCCTTGTTCCCTCTGCAAGACCCACAAGAGTGACTCTTCCTTGCACACTGAGGAGACCCCAAAAGCCGCAAAGGATGTGGCTAACCCCAAGTCCATAGTGGCTATAGGGGCACATTAAAACACTATGCCAGCCCCAAAAAAGAAAGATAAACACAATTTCTCCAAAGAAAAAATGTTTTCTGTTACTTTATGCTGCTTTTAAACTGAGAGGAAAAAACGAGTTCCCCATTTAAAAGTACCGTCTTGAGACAGTCTATCAAAACAAAACAGTTTTAGCTTTAAAACAATTTTCCCAAAGAGGAAAGTAATAAAACTTCAACAAAATTAAGAAAATGGAAGTTTTTCCTCCCAAGGGAAACTTATCTGTCCAGCAAAGGAAAGTACAAGCCGACCGTCAGTCTTTGAAAGCCTCAGAGAAATGCGCTCTTCAGCATCAGTAAAGCTCTGGTTGGCTCCATGCCCAGACTTTTCTTTTAGTCATCCCAGCTCAGGTTGACTAATGGGTTAGGCATGCGCAAGGTGTTCTGAAGCTTTGGAAACTGGCCTTATCTAACCCATTTAGCTAAGGCTACTGCAGCAATGATCAATATGATAAACATCTCCCTAATTAATACTCCTAAACAGTTCTAGAAAGAAGTCAACAAACAAGCAGGAGAGAACAATTTCTCATCCAATCAGATTTTAATCCTGTTCTCTTTATCTAAGTTCCTACTGGAATGCAGCAACCTGCCCACACTATACTCTACCACTACTCATGCTAGCTATATTCCTGAGCCCTGTTATATTCCTCCATTTTAATGACAAATATTATAAGCAAAGAAATGCAGGCTGTCCTCAAACAACTAAACATTCACAGTCCACCTGGCATAGATGGTTCATATGTCATTGCAGAGAATTCATCATTGCACCACTCCAACACATATAGAACCTCTGCGTAGCACAAAACACCATCCCAGCTAGATGGAAAGTATTAACAGTTAATCCCCTTCCAAAACAAAACAATCCTGCAACACATTCTCATTGCCATCCAATATCCAGCCTTCTTTTTGGTCTATATTAGTTTGCCGAAAGTTATTTTCAGCAAACACCTCTTTGTCGACACATATTCAGTGAAAATCACTTCTACGATTCACTGAATTTTCCAAGGGCAATGAAATAATTGTCCTGCAGCACAGTGGAACCCACAACTAACTAAATCAAACCCACCTAAGTGGGGGGCTTCACCCCATACACACCCCGATGTGGGGGGTTATGCCCCCCACCCCCTCAACTATATATACCAACTCCAAGATCGCACCACAGTAGGGGAAAAAGGCACTAGTTTATTTATCCAACAAGAAGAACAAAAAAAAATAATAAACAAAATCTTCTTGTTGGAAGAATAAACCAGTCATCAATTTTAAAGAGTGGAGAGTGGTGGTCGTCCTTCCAAAGTGCCTTTTTGTAATATTGGTTGTGGTTTTGCCTTTTGGAAATTTTTTCCTCATTGTTTTTTGAACTGCTATAGAACCCTTCTTCACTAGCCCTAAAAATCATAGAAAATCTAATTTACACCTAAATTACATAAACATACAACCTTCTTGCATCCAAACACAATGTATTCTGGTCAGGTCAAAGCACTCAAACAGCCATTTGCACCCTTACAGACCAAAGCCTCTCGGGGATACACAATGGGGAAAATACTGGAGATATATTTATTGATCTGGCCTTTCATCTAGTATATCATCATAGCTTACTACTAAACTACTTACTTGGCATAGGCATTCGTCAAGATATACTATCCTAGTTCCGCAACTATATTTCTAACTGCCACATCTGTGAAAACATAACTTGGCCTTCTCTCCTCTAGCTAAAATCAAGCTAGGAGTACCACAAGACTCCATGCTTAATTCCCTTCACTTTTCCATCTACATAAACAATCACCCTTGGATGTTGGACGTACCCCATCTTTGCCTACCTTTTTACACCAACCACATAGTCCTATTCTGATCTATCAAATCCTTAGCAATCATTTGCAAAAGAGCCACAGGCTGACCTTCTCACTCTTTTAACACTTGGACTACAGACTCCCTCTAATAGCAAATTCCTCAAAAAGAAACTCCACACTCATTCAATCACTAACCAAACCTGCAGGTTCATCACACATTCCCCAAAGCATTAACCAATTTGCTCTTCCTGTCCTAGCTTACAAATTTGGAGTGATTGACTGGCCCCAAAAGGTGTTGGATAGATTAGACAGGAAAACAAGAAGGATGCTTCATGCTCATCAAATTATTTATAAAAATCAGTGCATACCAATATTATATATTCTCCATTCCAAAGGAGGTATGGGCCTCCTTGAAATTGGTTACATGTATACATCTACAATCATGGGATTGCATACATATCTGCTGACCTCACAAGACCCAAACATAGTGAAAGATTTCAAACATGAGGAGAATAAATCTAAAATGACTTCCCTTCTTAGTCTAGCACAAGCATATCGACATCAAGAGGTAATGGAAACCAAACCAGAAGTAGATAAAAATAAGGCAGTAACTGAATGTGCCAAAAACAAAAGAAAGAATATAAGGTGAAGAATTAGATGGGAAAGCAGGAAATGTGAAAAAAATGCATAAATATAGTTACAAGTATAGAAAACTCCTGGAACAACCTCGTGTTGCTAAGGATAAAACACAGGAATGGTTAAGGAGAGGTGAATTCAAACCAAAAGATGAAAGGTTAATACTGGCGGCCCAAGATAGTGGGCTACGTACACTAGTGGTTTACAAAGTCCATTGAACATGTGGGAGAAAGACAAATGCAGGTTTTGTAAAACAGAATTAGAAACAGTTGCACACCTTGTTGTTGGTTGCGACATACTAATGGCAGAAGGACTGTATACTGAAAGGCATAATAATGTGGCAAGACTGTTGCACTGGGGATTGCGCAAATATTTTAAAACTGAAGTAGGCGAAAAACAATGGAAACGTGCCACAAAGCATCATAGAAAATGTTGAAGTCTACATCACATGGGATCACCCATTACCAACAGTTCAAAAGACAGATGCAAGAAAATCACATATAGTGGTCCATGAAAAGAAGACAAAAGTAGCATTGATCATTGAAATCACTACAGTCAGTGATTACAGTGTCTTGCATACAGAGAGAGACAGAAATTCATAAAATATCAGGATTTGCAGGCATTAATGTGAGCAATGTGGAAGAAAGATACCCTGACAGTTCCAATAGTAGTAGGAGCAATGGGTCTTAAAAAGAATTTACAGTCGTATTTAGATATGTTACCAATTCAGGTAACTCCATATGAACTGCAGAAGGAGTCATTACTGGACACATTGTGGGTGCTGTGAAGAGCACATCTGGCTGACATCAAAGATTGAAACAATACTAATTTCATGAACTTTAATCGTACTTTGACTTAGGAATGGGGTCCATTCCCGTCATGGTATTAGAAACCCAAAAGATTTGGAAAAATTAAAAAAGCATGAACAACACCACTGCACAATACTACAAAAAGTAAAATGCCTCCCAATCAAACAAAGATCTGACCTGCTCCTATGCACTCAAATGTTCAAGCTGCTACACAACCACATAATTATCTCTGGCAGCCAAACTAGTAAGGACACTATCTTACCTTAACCTTAAAAATCAAAGCCATCCAGATCCTATACTGCATAAAGATGCTACTGCTTCTTACCTAACATTCTGAGCGCAACTAAAATGTTATCTTATGATACTGCATCAGGCAAGTGCCCTTACTCTGGACACATTATGTAACAGACTCTTGCTCTATTCTATCAGTCCACCTCCTAACAAGTTTGCATGAAACCACTTGCAAGTGCAGCTAACTCAAGAGTCACTCTGAACAAAACAGCCCCACAGTGTGAAATCATGCGAGCCCCCTAAACACATTTGAACCTCCTTATTACTGCCTATTGGTACCAGGTAGCACCCTCTTGACTTATATGCACTGCATGCCAACTCAGCCAAATAGGTGCTACTAGTAATCATTCAACATTCCTGTTGGGGTCATTGATGCAACAGGCCTCACCTCCACCAACAGGCATATATAGTATGAGGCAATGGGGTGGCTACCACAGATGCAAAGTGTTAGATGGTGCAATCAGCAGATGCCATTGGAGTGGGAGTGCAGTACCATTATCAATGCCAATCATACCTCTCAACCTCCTAGAACAAGAAATCTGGACAAAACCACAAATAATGGGGGGACAAAAACCCAAAAATAGGGACAATTTCTAAATATTGCTCTTACAAGCTTAGAAATTTGATAGAATAACATGTTTTGTATTAGCATGAATTTTCTGAAGGATATGAAGTCTGAAATTCAAATGTCTGCCATAATTTTCTGACTTCAATCTTCAATGATTTGCCAGTAATTTGCCAGAAAATCAAAATTTTATTAGAAACAGATGAAAGATATGGGACAAAAATCTGGACATTCTGCGAAAATTAGTACAATTGAGAGTTTGAGAGGTATGATGCCAATACAGAATTTACAGCTATGACGGAAGCTCATTGTAAGCAATAATATAACAGTTGCTTGACATATTTGTAGCAAATGGCTACAAGTGTTTGCCTGTTTTTTTTCTTTTTGTCTTTCTTTCTTTCTTTCTTTTACTTCTCAGTTTTGACTTGGGAGTACCAGCACAAGGGTCTGTAGATAATGCCAGATATCTGAGCTGGTATCATATGCTCAGTCCCAGCCTCCTGGCCTTGGTCCTTCCAGTGTACAAGCCACTAATCAAACTCAGGTCTAACAACTGATGATAAGCTCAAGTTTAATATTCATACAAGTAATGTCATAAAGAAAACTCGCCAAAGGCTTGGAGCTCTATACAAAGCCAAGCTACTTCTCACCCACCTAGGTCATAAATCTACTACCATGTGCATATCTGTTACCAAAGCTCCCTATCCTCACCAACCTACAAAACAGCTTCCTAGGAAAACTTGAACAATGCTACAATACAATTGCCAAATTTACTGCTAATTTGCCTAATAGATCCTATTACTGCCTTACAATCTCAAAAATAAACTGGTTGAAATTCCCAGACTATCTTATGGGATCATAGGAAGTTACTAGGCTATTGGCCTTGAGGCCCTTATAAGCCTAGCTAAGAGTTTAGCCCATGCATAGACAAATCAGCACCCAATGCCCCTGCCCAGCAGGGAAACGGGTGGAATCTCAAGAATGTATTTTCTATTTCCCAACCAGTTATCCAGATTGCGCTTAAAAAGGGGTAAAGTGGTACTCTGCTTGACGTGGAGAGGTAGTCTATTCCATAGATGAGGGAGTCTCTGATACACAAATCTGTCCCACCAGCAAGTCCTATTGATGTCACAGACCAGGATGAGGCCTCATGTGCAGGTTACTCGAGTGGAGCTTGACTTGCGGATATGCAGCAGTCCCATCAAGGCGGAATCCAAGATCGTTTTGTATGCCAGACAGAGGTCACCTCTGAGGAGTCTGTATGAAACAGAGTAGAGGGATAGAGCTTTTAGCCTATCTGTGTATGGTGGGTTTTTGAGGCCCTGGATTCTCTTGGTGAGGAACCTCTGTGGTCTCTCCAGCTGCTGCATGTGTTTTGCGAGGTACATGCCAAATGGGGCTTTGTACTCAGTAATGGGTCTTATAAGGGAAGAATACAGGGATGTTATGATCTCCTTGTTCCTGGATGAAATACCCTTACTTATGAGGTGGGCCATGTAGAAAGCTTTCCATACAATGGAAGCAACATGGTGGCCAAAAGTCAGGCTGCTATCAATCTGGGTGCCCAAATCCCTCACGACTAACTGCGTGCTTAGAACATTGTTATTAATGTGATCATTTGTGGAAATATCTCTCTCCCCAAAGGGGATGATGATGCATTTTTTTTTGTATTCAGCTTGAGGCCGTGTTTTTGGTACCAGTCATTTGTTTAGATGAGACCCTCTTGGAGGATGCCCATGTCACTAGGGGAATTGATGATAGCTCCCAACTTGCAGTCATCTGCAAACTTGGTCAGTCATAGCCCACTGGTTTTGGCCTGTACCTCAGAAAAGTGTATCCCAAATAACAGAGGCCC
>NC_056737.1:1414942815-1414982815 GCF_019279795.1 Protopterus annectens | reverse complement strand
ACTTAAATTAATGAAAATGACATCTAGGAACAAAATTCAAGCTATAAACCAATCTGCAATTTATGTACTAACTTGCAGTTTTGGAGTAATTGACTGACCCCAAAAGGTGTTGGATAGATTAGACAGGAAAACAAGAAGGATGCTTCATGTTCATCAAATGACTTATAAAGATCAGTGCATACCAAAATTATATATTCCCCATTCTGAATGAGGTATGGGCCTCCTTGAAATTGATTACATGTATAGATCTACAATCCTGGGACTGCATATATATCTGCTGACCTCAAAAGCCCCAAACATAGTGAATGTTTTGAAACATGAGGAGAATAAATCTAGGATGACTTCCTTTCTTAGTCTAGCAGAAGCATATCGGCATCAAGAAGGAATGAAAATCAAACCAGAAGTAGATAAAAATCAGTCAGCAACTGAATGTGCCAAAAAAAAAAAAGAAAGAATACAAAGTGAAGGATCAGATGAGAAGGCAAGAAATGTGGAAAATGCATAAATATAGTTGCAAATATAGTAAACTCCTGGAACAACCTCATATTGATCAGGATCGAATGCAGGAATGATTAAGGTGAGGCAAATTCAAACCAAAAGATGAAAGGTCAATGTTGGAGGCCCAAGACAGTGGGCTACATACACATTGGTTTGCAAAGTCCATTGAACATGTGGAGAAACAGACAAATGTAGGTTTTGTAAAACAGAACTGGAAACAGTTGCAGACCTTGTTGCTGGTTCTGACATACCAATGGAAGAAGGACTGTATACTGAAAGGCATAATAATGTGGCAAGACTATTGCACTGGGAATTGTGCAAACATTATAATACTGAAGTAGCTGAAAAACACTGGAAACATGAGCTGCAAAGCATCAAACAAAATGATGAAGTCTACATCACATGGGATCACCCATAACCAACAGTTCAAAAGATAGATGTGAGAAAACCAAATATAGTGGTCCATGAAAAGAAGACAAAAGTAGCATCGATCATTGAAATCAATACACCCACTGACTGCAGTGTCTTGCGTACAGCAGAAATGAGAACAATGTGGAAGAAAGATACCCAGAGAGTTCCACTAGTAGTTGGAGCAACGGGTCTTATAAAAAAGAATCTACAATTGTATTTAGATATGTTACCGATACATGTAACTCCATACAAATTGCAGAAGGAGTCATTAATTGGGCACATTGTGGGTGCTGGGAAGAGCACTTCTAGCTGACATCAAAGATTGAAGCAATACTAATTTCATTAACTTTAATCATACTTTGACTTAGGAATGACGTCCATTCCATCATGGTATTAGAAACTCAAATGATTTGGAGAAATTAAAAAAAAAGAGTACATTCATAAAGTAGCAGAAAACATACTAAGAACTAAGCTAACATGAGAATGGAGAAAGGAGATTCTGCCAATACAGATGACTGCAAACTGGCATACAGAAAATAGACAAGAGGAGGCTGGAATTTACTGGCGAAAACTGTCACAGTAACAAAGATATTGGGAGCAAATAAAGGGTACAGGTAATAGAAAGGGAAGAGGACAAGAAGACGTTTGGACTGCAGACTAGAGCTGCCTTCCCTACTGAGGATTGATATCAGAGTACAGACAAAGTGAATGGGATAAGGAAACCTTAAGTGAAAGATCTGGTTTGGTAGGGCTTGTAGTTGAATCTAGAAGAGAAGCTGCTTTTAAAAAAGGGGTAATTAGTAGGGCATATAAAATATTGCATGATAACTATAGGAATCAATAAGAGGAGGTTAGAAAAGATTGGGAAGAGAGATTAGATTAGCAATTCACAAAGAAACAATCAGAGGACATATGTATGGTTCCAAAATATGCAACAAAGTCTAGAAGATTTAGAATTTGTGCTTGGAAGTGTTTGCAAAAGTATTTGTATACCCCAAGCAGACAAAGATTTTTCCTCAGTTAGATGGCAATTGTAGGAGTGATGGGGAAGAAAGAGGAACCTGGGAACATGCGCTTTTGAGTGTGTAATGAGTTGGCAGACTTTAATAATTCCCATGAGTACTCTGTCATAAATATTGGGAAAGCAAATGGGTGTGACAAATGAAATTATTTTTTTGATCTGGGATGTAGGATCTGAATTGCCTAAACGTAGTAAGGTTTTGTTACATTTAATTCTGGTGGCTGCCAAAAAAACAATAACTAGAAAATGGAAATCAAAGTCTAAATCAACAGTACTTGAAGTAGTGAATATTGTAAGAGAGATAAAAGAACTGGAAGTGGGCTCTTTAGAAAAGGGTAGGAGCCAATTACATAGAAAATAATGAAAAATGTGTGAAAAACATGCAGAATAATGTTTTGGTAGTGGTGTGAAGTTTAAAGGAAGGCAGGAATCGAGCAGTTTATGTAATATTTGATTGATGAAAATTGTACAGAAGAATATATATGATGCATAATGTTTGTAACTGTGAACATGTTAATATGGTTTGCTTTCATTTATATAAATGAATGCTTGCTGTGTCATAAGTAAAAATTCAATAAAGGGGTTAAAAAATTCAAAAATTAGAAAATATCTGTCATAACAGCATTTCCAGATACTCTGTATCCCATAATAATCAGGTTCCCGAGATCTACAGTTGGAATTTTCATCTGCAGATGATGAGCAGCTAAGAGGTAAAGAAGTGCATCTCAAAGGTTAAACCCTTTATCATCCCTGCTAATGATGGCATACCCCATATTTGTTCATCTAATCATCTTACAAATGTTGTTCTTGCTTAGCCAGTTTCTTTCTTCATACACGCAAACATCAAGAAAAAGGAAGCTGTAATGCTTAAATCAACACTAGTATGGTTACAGATACTAGCTAGTTGCACTCCACAACCCATTTGCAAAACTTACAGAGAGAAAGCAGTCCATAAGCAAATTAAACATTCCATTAAAAACACATCTCTTCACTGTTAACCTCCATTGCTGAACATGAAAACTGCATTAATTTTGTTATAGAATGCATTTATTCTGAGATGAACTGAGGTGGAATTGTAGTCGTCATGCTCGTAAATGTTTACAACTCTTCTGATATGATTAGCCATATTCTCCTTCTCAGAATACTGACAACTACCACTAAACCGTCTAGCCATTACTGGTTTGCAAAACATCTCATTTGCAAGGATAGAGTTGAGTGAGATGAAGCCCTGTGTGGAACTCTGCATGTTCCCTCAATAATGTCCCACAGGGGTCAGTACTTGATGGATTACCCCACAGAGGTCAGTACCTGATGGATTACAACTTTCCATTTTAGTTCATAATGTTAATATAATATGCCGGCAACCCCACCTTATTGCACCCACATGATAAACTGTAAGGGTGAACAGCATTCACAGTAAGGTTTTAATAGTCAGATTTGATTATCTAGTTCTGACTTTCTGTTAAACAAAGCAAAACAAAAGGATCGACTGTGTCAAATTCTAGCCAAATGACTGGAAATCATGTGACTCCACAACAATGCTGTGGGTGCCATCAAATATAACTTTCTGATGATGAGTTTCTCTGAGTGACAAACTCACCTCAACCCAATCAGGGGGCTTTGGTCTGTACTCCATTACTACATATGTTCATCATTGCATCACCACTGCAGTGGCTGGAAATCAAGCATTCACATACTTTATGTGCAATTCTGAGATTCAATTATGTTTTTTTCAAACCAAAGTGCATGTTATTCTCAAGCCAAATATGCTTTGAAGCTCAGCTGGTAAAATGTTTATTACAGTGATAAACTAGGCTGCCTATAAACTTTACGAACTATCTTAGAGTATTGTATGATTCAGAAGGTAAGTTTGATTACTAACGAACTTTCATAATACAAATGAGCATTAATTTCCTAGGATTACTATATGGAATTAGTTATTTTTTCATTTATAACTTTAGGCAAAATTCTATTAAAGCAATCATACTGTAACAGCTATTTTTAACTAAAGAATACAGTTTTATCTGGATGGCAGAATGATTCATTGGGTAGCATTGTCACCTCACAGAAAGAGGTTATCAGGTTCTATTCTTGCCTAGGGTGTCTTCTGTGTGGAGTTTGCATGCCCACCTTGTGTTCACATGGGATTTTCTCTGGTTGCTCAGGTTTCCTCCTAGATTTCAACACATGCAGTAGATTGATTGGACACCCTAAATTGGCCATAGATGTGAGTATACATGCATGTGAGTGGTATGGAATAACAATCACGGCAGGGCTAGCCACCCAGTGGTGTGAACATTGGGTCTAGATGATTGTGTCTGTTCATATGCCACATGAACAACATGTGCAAAAATGGGGAAAGGGTGTTTTGGATGAGTAGATAGACTACAGTTTTCTCTATCTCTTTTCTGTGTAAATGTAAGTCTACATATTGCAAAGTAGTAAAGTTTGCTGCCAGATCTTAATGGAATGATAGACATTTTCTTGTTCTCACATTAGTGGGATGCTTAGAGTTTGTAATACTGACAGCTAAAGCTAACAGTTGCCTACATATTGCTGCATTTTATTCACTCAGTGCCTCTTTTTCTGCTTCTTTCAGCTGCTCCCATTAGGGGTCGCCACAGCAGATCATCTGTTTCCATTTCTTCCTGTCCTCTGCATCTTGCTCTGTCACACCAACCACCTGCATGTCCTCTCACACCACATCCATAAACCTTATCTTAGGCCTTCCTCTTTTCTTGTTACCTGGCAGCTTCATCCTTAGCATATTTTTCCCAATATACTCTGCATCCCTCCTCAGCACATGTCCAAACCAATGTAATCTTACCTCTCTGGCTTTGTCTCCAAACCTTCCAACCTGGGATGACCCCCTAATATACTTATTCCTAATCCTGTCCACCCTCGTCACACCCAGTGCAAATCTTAACACCTTTAACTCTGCCACGTCCAGCTCTGACTCCTGCCTCTTTGTCAGTGCCACTGTCTCCAACCCATATAACATAGCTGGTCTCACTACCCTCTTGTAGACCTTCTCTTTCACTCTTACTGGTACTCATCTGTCACAAATTACTCCTGACACTCTTCTCCACCCACTCCATCCTGCCTATACTCTCTTCTTCACCTCTTTTCCACACTCACCATTACTCTGAACTGTTGATCCCAAGTATTTAAATTCATCCACCTTCACCACCTCTACTTACTGCATCCTCACCATTCCTCTACCTCCCTCTCATTCACACACATATATTTTGTCTTAGTCCTGGTGACCTCCATTCCTCTTCTCTCTAGAGCATATCTCCACCTCTTCAGGGTCTCCTCCACCTGTTCCCTACTCTCACTGCAGATCACGATGTCATCTGCAAACATCATAGTCCACGGGGACTCCTGTCTGATCTCTTCTGTCAACCTGTCCATCACCACTGCAAATAAGAAAAGGCTCAGAGCTGATCCTTGATGTAATCCCACCTCTACCTTAAACGCATCCGTCACTCCCACCACAGACCTCACCGCTGTCACACTACCCTCGTACATATCCTGTACCACTCTTACATACTTCTCTGACACTCCTGACTTCCTCATACAATATCACAACTCCTCTCTAGGCACCCTGTCATACTGTCTCTAAGTCCACAAAGACACAATGCAACTCCTTCTGACCTTCTCTGTACTTCTCCATCAACAATCTCAGAGCAAATATCACATCTGTAGTGCTCTTTCCTGGCATAAAACCATACTGCTGATCACTAATCATCACCTCCCTTCTTAACCTAGCTTCCACTACTCTTTCCCATAACTTCATACTGTGACTGATCAATTTAATCCCTCTGTAGTTACTACAGCTCTGCACATCACCCTTATTCTTAAAAATCAGTACCAAAACACTTTTTCTCCATTCTTCAGGCATCCCCTCACTTTCCAAGATTTCATTAAACAATCTAGTTAAAAGCTCCACTGCCATTTCACCAAAACACCTCCATGCTTCCACAGGTATGTCATCTGGACCAACAGCCTTTCCATTCTTCATCCTCTTCATAGCTATCCTTACTTCCTCCTAGCTAATCCGTTGCACTTCCTGATTCACTATCACCACATCATCCAACCTTCTCTCTCTCTCTCTCATTCTCCTCATTCATCAGCCCCTCAAAGTGCTCTTTCCATCTGCTCAACACACTCTCCTCGCTTGTGAGTACGTTTCCCTCATTATCCTTTATCACCCTTACCTGCTGCACATCTTTACTAGCTCGGTCCCTTGTCTAGCCAATTGGTACAGGTCCTTTTCTCCCTCCTTAGTGTCCAACCTTTCATACAACTCTTCATACACCTTATCATACACCTTATCCTTAGCCTTCGCCACCTCTCTCTTTGCCATGCACCTCATCTCCTTATACTTCTGTCTACTTTCTTCATCTCTCTGACAATCCCACTTCTTCGCCAACTTCTTTCTCTGTATACTCTCCTGTACTTCATCATTCCACCACCAGGTCTCCTTGTCCTCCTTCCTCTTTCCAGATGTCATACCAAGCACCTTTCTAGCCATCTCCCTTCCTAGCTCTGCTGTAGTTACCCAGCTATTTGGTAACTTTTCACTGCCACTCAGTGCCTGTCTTAACTCTTCCCTGAACTCCACCTCACAATTGCCCTTTTTCAATTTCCACCATTTGATCCTTGGTGCTGCCCTCACACTCCTCCTCCTCTTCTTGATCACCAATGTCATCCTACAAACCACCATCCTATGCTGCCTAACTACTCACTCAGTGCCTCTTGATATGTAATTATTTTAGCTGGTAACAGCCACCCAAAGAAACAAAGATGATTGAGTAAAAGTTACTTGCTAGTACATATTGCAGAAAATGGTAAAGAGAGGGCATCACTGAGTGCTACTTCTCAGAGGTTTGGATCTCCCTGTTTGAGTGCCTGGCAGTTCAGCACCAAGAATTAAAACTATCAGGTGTTAATGAGTTGCACCCTATACTGTAGTGTTTGATTATCTCTGTTTCCATTTGCTTACGGTGTGCTCAAAGGTCACCTCTGAAAAGAAGTATTTATACGTGGGTTTACAAATTAATGGACAAAAAGAAATTCCCTGCAAGGACAGATTTAAAAAGATCTTTCTTCATCTCTAAGGAACAGAACATGGTTCTTCAGTAAATGGAACTGCATATGTGGGATTGCTTGATGGTTTAACCTTTCTTAACCTACCATGCCAATATCTAAATTTCTCTCAGATACATGCATATATGTATGAATATTTAAACCATGGACCCATCCAGAGAACCAATTAGTACGTCTCTCACTCCTATATGATCTCCAACATAGGTTGCTAGACGACTTTCTGTTATTGTTTGATAATTCATAGCATTCTGAGAGGTAGTTATATATCTATATGAAACACTGTACAAGTTTATATATCTTAATCTTTCACAATAACTTAATTTTTCACATCTGTGGATGTCCATGGCATATTTCCACTTTACTCTTTAAATTTGCTAATGCTAGTTTCTTTACTCTAGTTAGGTCTAATGTAATGTAGAAATGATGATTTCTAACCTCCTAGACTTCATAAACATTTTCATACAGCCTAGAGTTTTATAGCTATCATAAATCAATTGATTGACATGATCAAAAAAACTCATAACCTCAATCTACCCATATATCAAGGTCCCTACATGAATCTAGAGTTTCAATCATTGTTTGCTGTATTAAATATTCACCTTTCAATTTATGTCCCCAAATCTCACATGCCTAGTTTTTGATGTGTTTATCAGCATATTATTCTCCTGTATCTAAATGGTCAATTTAGTCAAGTTCTTTTGCAGACATACCCCATCTGTAACAGATGTAATCATTTTACCCAAATACCTAATGAATGATGTAGTTTCAGCATTTATTTCTGTCCTACTTGCTGCTCTTTCACCCCATTCCTTGACACAGGCTAATTTTTAAAGTACATGTTTACTTACATATGCTGTCTGTGTCAAATCGCTATGGTACTCACTCTGATGACTTTTTAAGTAAAGGGTGCATCATCTAGCCTCTCCATCTACCCCTTTACCTTAATCACCTGCTCCTCACAGCAAATAATTATCCCATCTCCTGTTCACTCTACACTTATTTGTTAGTTAACTTTTTTCTATATTTACAATAACTTTACAGCTTTTAAAGGATTTGCTGTGTTGCTTAACATTAATCATGGCTTTTAATCTTAGCTTGCAGTCAACCTTGTAAGGAATTAGTTGTTCTGTTTTGCTTTAATGTTAGTGTTGCTCATTCTGTCGCTTTCCAATAATCACATAAAAGAAACTAAGTATCATGAAGAGAATATGTGGCATATATTTGCATAATCAGAAAAAATGTTCTGTTTTTCATGAAGTACTCAACTGTGCTGCTTGTACTCATGTTTTTTTGGTCCCCCTTGCTTTATCCCTTCTGGACTTCTACCACATCCATGACCAGGTCTTCCACCCTTTCTTTTTTCAGCTGCCAGACTAATACAAATTATGGGTTGAGGTTGACTTGTAACTTAAGGGGTCTTGCCAGCAACTGCTTCCACAAGGGAGAGAAATTTTTTCCATTACGACCAATCCTCTTGGCCCTCCCCCTCACCTCATCCTAGACCTGTCCAAGGGCTAATTCCCTCTTTGTGGACCATGCCTTACCTCTGGGAGTGCAAAGATAAGCATCCCTCCTCCTGGAATAGGCACGCCCATCCCTCCAAGCCAGCACTTCAGATACCTGAGCTGCTAATCAAACTCTGGTTGCGTGGGCCTTAGTTAAGGCTTTATCCATCTATGCCACAGTGCTGGCTGCTTCTGTGCATTTTGACTTAAGTTATCTTGTATATTTTGACAATATTTGAGATAATTCATATGGCTGGGGCTTTTTTCATTGAGTCTTCAATAAAACTCCTGCAGCCCAGTTTTGCATATTAAAAAAGCATTAATTAGCAGTTTCCTTCTCTCTGTGATATTTCTGCCCTTGGCAGCTTCTTGACTGTAACCCATGTGCAGGTCAAATAAAATGTCATGATTCTTTCTTTAAGAGTATGTCTGCCTTGCTCCTACAGTGTCACCTATTGCAGTTGATAGTTTCTTGCCAAGAAAAATGTGCATAGCAAAGTACCTATATTCCTTTTTTATTATTTCACATCCATGTCAGTCATAAAGTTATTCATTTTAAACAGTCACAGATTTTTACAGTTGTTGTTTGTCTTTCGGCTTTTTCCCGGTAAGGGGTCGCCACAGCGGAACTCCGGTCCGCTAATGATTGGCAGTAGTTTTTTTTTTTTTACGAAACGCCGAGGTGTCAGCTCGACGCCCAACCTTCAACGAAGGCACGCCCATTGTCAAATACAGCTACATTTCCTCCCTTACGGACATAAGGCTATTCAGCCTTGTGTAGTCTGAACGTGTAGAAATTTGATAATGCAACATTACTAACTGGCTGTGCTTTCAAGCCTAGCAATATGATATCTGGTTGACTCAGGGAGAACAAAGGGAAGAGAAGACATGAACTCTATAGAATTTCACTTTTTAAAAAGACACTGTTATGTCAGCTATTTCTTTACATTTCTACAAGAATTTTTTTACTAATTATATAGCACATATGTAAGAAACACCAACATAAAAGTCACTACAAACTAATCACGGACACCTTTATTGAAGATTCTCAAATTTAAGAGCATTTCCCACAGCTTCCATTCTGACAGCAGAGACTATGGCATTTTAATCTCACCAGATGTACCCTCACAGCGCAGCACAGGCAAAAAAGTACTTTTCCAAGAAAACCACATCACATCAGGATGCCTGTCCCCAAGAGGGCATTCAGTTTTAATTAAAAATAACTATTTAGCATGTTGTAGGCATGTTTGGAATATGTAAAGCATTACTGCAGGATATATATATATATATATATATATATATATATATATATATATATATATATATATATATATACACATATGAGATCCTTCAATAAAAATGACTTTTCAGATTTGTGTTGTGATTAAATATAGGACCCCAGCAACCTGCAGGAGAAATACATGTGTAAATAGTGGTTCCACTCATTAATTTCTCCAAGCCTTTTCAGTTTTTAATACCATGATGGGAATGGACCACATTCCTAAGTCAAGGTATAATTAAAGAAATTAATATTGTTTCAATCTTTGATGTTAGCCCAAAGTGGTCTTTGCAGCACCTGCAATGTGCCCAGAACTGACTCCTGCATTTCATATGGAGTTAAATGTATCAGTAGCATATCTAAATACAACTGTAAATTATTTTTTTATGAGATCCACTGCTCCTATTACTATTGGAACTGTCAAGGTATCTTTCTTCCACATTGCTCTTGTTTCTGCTTGTAAATCCTGATATCTGTGTCTCTCTGTGCATGAGACAGTAATCACTAGGTGTAAGTGGAGATTCCATGTGATGTACACTTCATTCTCTGCAAAGCTTTGCAGTTCATGTTTCCAATGTTTCTTGGCTAGTTCTATAGTGTTTGCACAATCCCCATTGCAACAATCATGCCACATTATTGTTCCTTTCAGAGTATAGGCCCTCTACCATGAGTATATCACCCCCAGCCATAAGGTATGTGTCTGTTACTAATCCTTTTTGCAGTACCGATATTTGTCAATTTCTACCACATGTTCATTGGACTTTGTAAAACAAAGTGTATGTTGTCCACTATGCTGGGCCACTAATATTAACCTTTCATCTTTTTGGTTTAAATTCACCTCTCTTTAAACTGTCCTATGTCAGATCCTGATTGAAATGAGGTTGTTCCAGGAGTTTTCTATAGATTCAACTATATGTATGCCTTTTGCTCCTTTCTTGTCTTCTCATCTGATCCTTCTCCTTATATTCTTTCTTTTGCTTTTTGGCAAATTCAGCTGATGCCTGATTTTTGTCTACTGGTTTGGTTTCCATTACCACATGACACCAATATGCTTCTCCTAAACTAACCAGGGAAGTCATCTTAGATTTGTTCTCTTCATTTTTCAAAACTTTCACTTTGTTTGGATATGAAGAAGTCAGCCGATGTGTATGCAGTCCTACGATTGCAGATTTTACATGTAATCAGTTTTGAGGAGGCCTATACCTCCTTCAGAACAAGGGATATATAATCTTTGTATACACTGATTTTTATATAACATTTGATAGTCATGAAGCACTTTTCTTGTTTTCCTGTCCAGCTAATCCAATACTTTTTGGGGGCAGTCAGTCTTCTCCAAAGTTAGAACATGAAGAGCTAATCAGTTTATAGTGTGGACTTTGTTCCCAGGTGGCAGGGCTGTCTTCAGTATTAATTTTAGTCTTCTAAAATATTATTTACTGAGTTTTGTTCACATTTGCTCATGTTTTATTGTTAATCCTTCATACGTTCCCAAATATTCATACACTCCCTTTTGCTCAAGTTACTTTATATCACATTCCTGACCCACACTGATATTTTATTTGTGCTGCAGCTTCCCTGCTTTAAATTTTGCTTTTGCGCATTTTTCAAGATCAAATGATGTTCTTATATCATCGGAGTAAGTTTGGACCACTTCTAGTTGTGCTTTCAGCTCATCTGATGGTGGGAGGATGCTGTAATGGTTAAGGTGCTTACCTTAAAAGCACAAGATGCAGGGTTTGATTCTCACATGGGATAACTGCCTAAGCTTCAAATGGCCCAAAAGGACAGCTAACCTAGTACTAACCTATGAACTATCAGTTTTAAATCATCCACAAAAAAAGAAGATGAGAAGTCCTTATGCTGTTGTCTGGAACCCAGTTGTAACCATGACCTAATCTGTTAAGCAGACATCTTAATGGGTTAAGGGCAAGACAAAAGAGCAATAGTGAAAAGGAGTCACACTGGAATATCCCCCTTTGAATTTTTATTCCTGCCATCATATCATGCTTTGGGTGTTTATGACTATCCCAGTTCATTAACTTAACTTCATTTGTTCTTAAAATTTTCTGTGTGTAAGACTGATATAAAAAAAGGATTTTAGTGCACATAAGCAGCTGGTATGTTCACCACCTAGCTGAAGTAAGGGTGTCTATATTAGAACAGTGAACGTTCAAAATTTTGAGTGTTCTAATATCGATCCGTTTTTAGCGAACACTGAAAATATCAAAGAAACAGAAAACCAAATTTTTTCCTAGGGAAAGAATTCAGTTGTCTGTTTCTGTTGCTTTTGTATTTTCAGCGCTGTGGTGGAAAGTTACGGGTCGGGTTCAGGTAAGTGTGCGATTGTGTGGACGTGAGGGTTAGGGCAGGTTAGGTGAATTAGGGTTAGGGCGTGGTCAGGTAAGTGTGCAATCATGTGGATGTGAGGATTAGGGCGGGTAGGTGAGTTAGGGTTAGGGCGCAGGTGAGGTGAATGTGCGATAGTGACAGACGTTAGGGTTAGGGTTTGGGTTAAGGTAAGTGGATAGTTAGTGGTGTATGTATAGTTTAGTGTAGGGTTAGGTGTAAGAGTTTAGGTGTATGTGTGTGGATTGCTGTTTGCTTGGTGTGCTTGTGTTGTGTGTATGTGTTTTGAAACAGCAATTTTTTTTCCCTAGGAAAAAATTTGCTGTTCTGAATGTTCAGTGTTTTAAATTTTTGATTCATAGGGTTTGATATTAGAACACTCGACATTTTGAATGTTCGGTGTTCTAATATAGACCCAAGTAAGGTGTTCAGGTCTAAAGAGCACAACATCTGTATCCATGCAGTCTATAAGCTAACATTAGAACTGTGATGAACTCAAGTTAAGAGGGGAACTAAGTCATTAATTATATGAATATGTCAGAAAACCACAGGAATGTCTTTCCACCAAATGTTTAAAAGTGCATATTTTCATCTTGTCAGTTCTAAATGAATCTGGCTGTTCCATGTTCATTTGGGAATTTACCGCTTTGGACATACTTGTGAAAGTAGTTGTGTGAAAATTAACTATTGATTATACAGACTGTAATTTACTCATCATCATGGGATTACACCAGTTGTCCTGATAATAGCCTACTTCCTGTTAGATTAAACTATGCTTTGCATCTGACTTGCACCTTGATGGCTCCCTTACAAAGATACTCAGCTATTACTAATTCTGATTGTATGCCTGCTATGACTACAATGGCTGCCAAGAGAGATAAGAAATCCTATGAACAGAAGCTACATTTGTTTCTTTTGCAGGACCCAGAGTTTAGGGAGTTTGTTGATATATTCCACAGATATTAATCAACAATGATTCTTATCAGGAACCCCCTTCTTCCTTAAAGAATTCCATTGAAACTGTGTTTGGGGGACAATAAAAGATGGGGGTCACCCAAGACATGAATAAAACAGCACAGCAAGAAAACTCTTTTAAGGAAGACTTACATTGTTTAGAGGTGCTACTTAAACATAAGAAACAGCATGAGTTTATACATTATCTGTGATTGGCTAAGTTACACTTGCATGCAATACACAATGACATTGTAGTTTTGTTTTCATTATTACTCAAGAACTTCAGTCATTTACTCAATATAAATGTATTCGACTCCTGTCTTGCAGTCATGAGACAGAGAATTCCACTAAGGGCAGCTTCACTTGATTACCTCAGTACAAATAAATCAACTTATTCCACTTCTGGGATTAGGGCAATTCTGCCGGAGTGCAGTTCTTCCCTGTATTGCAGTAAGGCACCTCAGAATCCTCTGCAATGATGGAATGTTTGCCTTGGATTGCTCTTCATAAAGATGAAGCTGGATGCAGCTATGGCCCTTGTTGTTGTATTAGATGTCTAGGTCATAACTTTATACTGGAAGTTTTATAAGCTGACAAGAACTGACATGATCCCCTTAGAATTTCATAGGGCCTCTACAGAAGTCATTACTCCCTTGTAACTGCTGGCAAATAATGTGGTTATTACTTTCTTAGAAGCATTTGTGTTTAAAACCCATTCTTAATCCAATAATAAATAATTTGGGTCTATATTAGAACACCGAACATTTGAAATGTCAGGTGATCTAATATCGACCCATTTTCAATGAACGCTGAAAATATCGAAGTAACAGGAAACCAAATTCTTTCCTAGGGAAAGAATTTGGTTGTCAGTTTCTGTTGCTTCAGTAGTTTCAGCACTCTGGTGGAAAGTTACGGGTCGGGTTCAGGTAAGTGTGCAATTGTGTGGACGTGTGGGTTAGGGCGGGTTAGGTGAGTTAGGGTTAGGGCGAAGGTCAGGTAAGTGTGCGATTGTGTGGATGTGTGGGTTATGGCGGGTTAGGTGAGTTAGGGTTAGGGCGTGGGTGAGGTGACTGTGCGATAGTGACGGACCTTAGGGTTACGGTTTGGGTTAAGGTAAGTGGATAGTTAGTGGTGTTTGTATAGTTTAGTGTAGGGTTAGGTGTTAGAGTTTAGGTGTATGTGTGTGGATTGCTATTTGTTTGGTGTGCTTGTGTTGTGTGTATGTGTTTTGGAACAGCAAATTTTTTCCCTAGGAAAAAATTTGCTGTTCCGAATGTTCGATGTTTTTTTTTTCAATTGCTAGGGTTCGATATTAGAACACTCGACATTTTGAATGTTCGGTGTTCTAATATAGACCCAATTATTCACTCTTAGATATATACAGTCCTATAGCTATCCACAATCTATTTTATAACTACAGTGATTCCTGTGGCTCAGCGTATGAACATTATAATTTGCCTAAGGCATCTAAATCAGTTAGGTTTCATTAAAGGCAGGCCTATATTCAGTGCAGTATAAATGGCACCTCTGTTGCATTGCCCATAAAAGTGATACTACTTAGCTTTAATGAAGAGTCTGCCCAAGTCTGTTTTTGATTCCATTTCGCAGGATTTTGTATGGGAGGCACAGGTGACTTTTGCGTTTTTTGCAAGTCTTTGTGGATGCATCCCTGCTGCTCTGCTGTCCTTCTTTAGCATGCCGTAACGTGGAAGAGAGTCTTTCTGATCCCTTACCTATGCTTTGAGGAACAAAACAGGGCTGCCTTTGCTCTTGTACCTATCTGGCTTATACACTGAGGTGCTGACTCAGAGCATTTGGGTTGACCTTAATTAGGGGTTTATTAGTTAGGTGACTTTCATAGTCTTATATCACCATGTATAGGCTGTTAACTAATTCATCTCCACTAATGTCTATTCCTGTGGACCACAGACACACACACACACACACACACACACACACACACACATATATATATCTATATATATATATATATATATATATATATATATATATATACCTTGTACCTGTCTCTGTACTTACAAAAGAAGATCCAATCAGATGGTTTGGTAGCTATGGAATATCTTCAGAGGCATATCTCTAAGTATGGAACAGTGTGGAAGCAGGTTGGTAAATCTGTTATACTGTCTAGTTTATGAGATTTTTTTTTATTTTGCAGCATACATGATAAGACAATCTTAGATAAGCAAAACATTTTAAGAATTTGGTAGATGACAGGCACAGGTGCACAGTGCTCAATGAGCTGGAACACATTTGTAATTTTAGGAGTTCTCCTTATGGTGACTGAGGTCAAAAATGAAGTCAGTGTTGTTGAAAGACCCTGCCTGGATGCTCATCAATATTTCTTTCCCCACAATAATTCATTGGAGCTCTACCAGTACTACGTGTGTCCTCTAAACCAGACCTAGTTCACATTTTGGAAATTTGCTCACTGTTAATGACTTTTGTGAGATATAGCTCTGGGTAGGCTGAGTACTGCTGATGGTGATATACAGTGAGTCACAACCACGGTTATGTCATGCTGAAGACACATTCAGATACCTGGCCACACCGCTGTCAACTCACACATTTTATGCTGTTAATTTATACCCAAACATAAATTAAGTAAACTAATGATTTCTGTAGATAAGGAATGGCATAGGATCATTAATGGATCCACTGGTAAACAGTATTCTGTAAGTGTTTAGTATCTTAATACAAGTAAGACATAAGATGTTAGTACTTTTTTTTAACTGTATGCTACAGTTGTTATGTATGTGGTGCCTTCCAGGATGTGTGGGCAACTGGAGTGGAAGCAAGACTGAGTGTGCCATCCTGTGTCATACCAAACAGTGAAGGGATATGGATGTTTTCTAATCTTGTTGATATTGGCGAGTGGAGACTGAATTTTGCTCAACATTATTTGTGAAGTAGTTATTGGATAAGATGCCATTGTACTATAATATACACCAAAGATGGGAACCAGACTAACGACAGTGTATAGAATCTCCTTTCATTATGACAATGTTCAGAATTTTGAGAAATGCTCAATAACTTGGTCCTCCAAGTACATGTCTTCACTACAATTATGAATAATATAAAAAAATCCATGAAAATATTCATATTTACAAAACATAAAGGATGGCACAGTGGTGCAGCGGTAGCATTGTCGCCTCACAGCAAGAGGTTCTCTGGTTCAATTCTCAGCTGGGGTGCCTTCTGTGTGGAGTCTGTATGTCCTCCCTGCGTTTGTGTGGGTTTCCTCCCCTTTTACAAAGACATACGTCTGGAGCAATTCTCCTCAGGCCTCTGCTGAAAATTGGCTTTGTTCCAAGTCAGACTTTCCCCGTTAACAAATGATAAATAAGAAAGTATTAAAATGAGACTACCAGTAAGTGGAAAAAGACTTTCCAAAATTACTTCAAATTAAATTCAGCAATGATGATATTATTAGTACATACATGCAATTTGGAAAAATGCTTCGCACCAAAATTAGGTCAAAACATCTGAATGTGTAAAGTAAACATTCCTGAATACGCTAAATGTATAACAAATAGAACAGAATGTTTGGCTTTCAGACAGCAAATTATGTTTATTTTGCTCTACTTCAAAAAATATAATTTTGTAAGAAAATATATTTTTGTTTATTATTCCTTTCTGCCAGAATATTAGAATGTGTTACTGAATGCTTCTGTTCAAAAAATGCTTGCTTACTGACATGTAAAATGTTTTAACTGTTGGCACAGTTATAATAATATAATAATTAAAAGAATAGGCTTGTTATTACACAAAACTGACCAATAATGTAGTTGTATTGTGCTGCCCAGATCAGTTTGTTAAGTAGTGCTGCCTATGCATATAGCACACATCAACATTTTACAAGCAGTAGACATGTGCAGACTTGCATGAGATGAAGAGGAGGAATCAAACACAGCTTGAGTCCACCCTAAAAATAAGCATCTCTGCTTCAGAACCATCCTTTACACAATTGTTTACATTATTATTTCTGCATATAGCACTCTCTCTCTCGCTCTCTTGAGATATATATATATATATATATATATATATATATATATATATATATATATATATATATATACACACATCAGCATGACTAATATCTTCCCAATAACATCAAAACACAAATACCAGCGCCTGTCTGCACATGTGCTGAAGTTACTCTTCGGAACATGGTAAACTGTAAAAACTGTTTTTGCAAGGGAGAAAGGCACTCTGCAGTACCCCACACATGCCTTGCTAATTACATATGCTAACTCCAAGATCACACAGTCCCCAGGGATGAGACATATTCCCCTTTTCCAATGATTGTCCATTCTCTGCATTGTCAACCAATGTATGTAAACTATATATATATATATATATATATATATATATATATATATATATATATATATATATATATATATATATATATTTATATGTGCACACACACACACACACACACACACACACACACATATATATATATATATATATATATATATATATATATATACACACACACACTCATACTTTTGAACTTCATTTCTGTGGGAAACTTTAAAAATACAGTTGCACAGCAGCACTCATAGAGTATGAATAACAACTGGGATGCCTTCTGTGCAGACTCTCCATGTTCTCCGTGTATTTTCTCTGGGTGTTCTCATTTCCTTACACATTCTAAAAACATGCATTAGTGTACTGATGACTCTAAATTGTCCATAGGTGTGAACAAATGCATGACGGAGATGCAAGAAAGCTCAGGCAGCCGACTTCCATTTCTCCCCTTTGCCTTGAAATCTCATTGGATAGTGATGGCTGTCTGCAGAGTCACTCTAGAAGTTGACTGCAACTCATAAGAGAGCAAGTGAGAGCATTACAAAGATAACTGGGTTGTTTCTCTCTAGTTGTGTAAGTAGTAATTAATGACTGCTCTAATTTCACTCTCATGATCATAGTTATAACCTACATACCTCTCAAAGAATAATTTGGCAGTTAGCACACAAATAACTAAAGCTCTGAGCTATTATTGAGTTGCTTCCTGTCCTGAGGGTACAGAGTTTGACTCTTTCAACCTTCATATACCTAATGTGGGACTCTGAGCAAGTCACTTAATCCAGCAGTACTCCTGGGTCATGCCTGTAAAGGGAAGCTTTGTTCTGTGGCTTGTAACATCAACAAACAAGTAAAAATAAAAATTATCTTTTCTACTCTATAGAATGTCTACTATGCTTTGCATCATCATCATCATTATCATCACTATCACCATCATCATCATCACCATCACCATCATCACCATCATCACCATCATCACCATCATCATCATCACCATCATCACCATCATCATCATCACCATCGTCATCATCATCACCATCACCATCATCATCATCACCATCACCATCATCACCATCATCAACATCATCATCATCATCACCATCACATTTGCTATCAGTTCTTGATGTTTGACACAGAAAAAGAATTTATGTACTCACCATAACGTTCCATGTTTGTTGTCCAGTATCTCACCTTCAGTCTTGCTACCTTGGGTTCAGAGCCAAGACTTGGCCTATACTAAAGCTCGAGAGCTTCTACTGGCTTGAGGCTGAATGCCTATCCCATAGTGCTTAGCAGCTATTCCCCAGATCTCATTTGAAAAGGAAGTTTCCCATGATATGTACAATATCCAAAAGGATAATATCTGAAAAAACTTATTGTCAAAAAATTAACATGAAAAGGCAAGAAGGAAATCAGACCTTATCTGCCAATTTCTGAGAAAAAATTCCTCTAGATACTCCAGGAGAGGGACGGTTGGGAGGGACACAGGATTGAAGGCGAGATACTGGACAACAAACATGGAACATTATGGTGAGTACATAACTTCTTTATGCTATGTTGTCCCATCTCGCCTTCAGTCTTGCTACCTTGGGACAGAGTCCCCAGTGCATTTTTTTTGGGTGGCTCAAGGGAATAAACTCCTCAGGACAGTGGAACCAAAGGATGCCCTGTTCCGGGAGGCCACATCTAATTTGTAATGAGTAATAAAAGTATGAGGGTTAACCCATGTAGCAGCAGCAGAAATTGAATCCAGTGGAAGTCTGGATTGAAAGGTAATGGAGGTAGATACCGCTCTAGTTGAATGCCCTTTGATTTTCTCTGGTGGTTCCTTGTGGGAATCATAGACATATGTGATGGTTTCAGTAAGTCATTTGGATAAAGTAACTTTTGAGACTGCCAGACCTTTTTTATTGTCTGAATAAGAAACAAACAATTGGTCTGACTTCCTAAATTCTTTGGTCCTGTGCAAGTAAAAATGTAACTGTCCGTGCACATCCAGTTGATGAAGATTATACTCTGTCTTGTTGCCCTAGTTGGAAAAAGAATGGTAATTCTATACTCTGGTTTAAATTGGCTTGAGAACAAACTTTTGGTAAAAAGGAAGGATTTGTTCTGAGGGAAACTCTATCTTTATGGAAGATCAAATAAGGTGAATGGATAGACAAGGCTTGTAACTCTGACACTCTCCTGGCTGAAGTAATTGCTGTTAGGAAGAGTGTTTTCCAAGATAAAATGAACAAGATGATGCTGGTTCAAAAGGTGGAAGAATCAAAGATGACAATACTAGGTTGAGGTCCCAAGGAGGAGGAGGTTCTCTGATGGGAGGTCTTAACAGAAAAGTTCCTTTTAGGAAGGCTTTGCATAGTCTATGAGACATTAGACTAGATCCTGATTCTCCCACATGATAATTAGAAATAGCAGCTAAATGAACTCGGATAGTGGCTGCTGCTGCCCCTTGATTAAAGGTTTCTGTTAGAAATTCTAGGATTAGAGGTATACATGCTGTAAAAGGATCTATAGGTCTTTTGTCAGCCCAACAAGAGAACCTCTTCCATTTGCTCGCAAAGAGATTCCTAGTCGTCTGCTTGTTCAAACAGACTAGAATGTGACGAACTGCAGAGGGCAATTCCAGAAGCCTGGCTAAGAGCAGAAGTGGAGCAGTCAATCTGTCAGTTTGTGGGTGTGGAGTGCAGTATGGAGCATTTCTGACTGATGCGTCAGAAGATCTGGCACTGGGTCCAGGATCCATGGGTCCTACTGAAGGTAGGGCCAAAGGAAGGGGAACAAAATCTGATGAGGCCAGTATGGCACAATGAGAATTAAACTGTGACTCAACAACTTTGTTTTTTGTATGACCTTTGGAATCAAGGGAAATGGGAGAAAAGCATAAAGAAGACCCAAGGGCCAATCGTGCACCAGTGCATCCCTCGATCACTCTCCCAGAGGGGAAATTAAAGCAAACTAGTTGCTGCATTTGGAACTGAAGGGAGTAGCAAACAGGTTGCAGCAAGGCTGACCTCATTTGCAAAAAATTTGGTTCGCAGCTTCCTGATTGAGGGACCACTCATGAGGCATGAGAATCTCTCTGCTTAGCCTGTCTGCTATAACATTGGATTTCCCTGGGATATGAGATGCTGTCAGAAAGCGTTGAGAAGATATCGCCCATTGCCATACTCTCTGGGCCTCTCAACATGGAGGGAAGGATCTGATTCCCTCCTGCTTGTTGATGTACCAAACCACCAACATATTGTCTGTCTGAATTGCAATAGTCCCCTTGGAAAGAGAGTCCTGAAGTGTTTGCAATGCCAGAAGCATGGCCCTCATCTCTAAGACATTGGTATGCAAATGGTACTCATGATCTTTCCAAACTCCTTGGACCATCTGTCCCAGATAATGCCACCCCACCCTATATCCGTCGTTACTGTAGCGATAGGTTGAGGAAGTACAAATGGTCTGCCCATTGTTACCTGAATGGAATGAACCCACCACAGTAAGTCCTTCTTGCAGGAAGGAATTATGAACATTTCGTGAGACATGGGTAAATCCTGCATGGACCATTGGGTGAAGACCAGCCACTGCAGTATTCTCATCTGAAGTCATGCCATGGGAAGTAGTGTTATCATCACTGCCATAGAGCCTAGGACTTTCAGCACAAATCTTGCCTGCACTCTGTTGTTGAGTAAAATAGTCACTTGACTGCATAGCATCTGTATCCTTTCTTGAGGTAGCTTTGCCAACATGTCATTTGTATTTAAATCTGCACCAATGAATGAAATATGCTATGATGACAACAAGGCAGATTTTTCTGTATTCACAGGAATGCCTAGTTTTGAGAAAAGATAAATGGTGTAGTCTCTTGCTTTGATCAGTAGTTGCTTGGTGGTGGCAGTTAGCAGCCAGTCGTCTAAGTATGGAAACACCTGGAATCCTTGGCGTCTCAGATGAGCTGTGACTACTGCCATGCATTTGGTAAACACCCTGGGGGCTGTGGTGAGTCCAAAGGGCAGAGCTCTGAACTGGTAATGACTGGCTCCCAACCGGAAGTGTAGAAATGCGCCTGTCCATCTTTATGTGGTAGTAGACATCCTAAAGATCTAATGAGCACATCCAATTGTCTTTTCCCAGGAATGGGAGTATAGACTGCAATGTTACCATCTGGAACTTTGATTTTCTCACTGACTTGTTTAGTCTGCTGAGATCCAGTATGGGTCTCCAGTCCCCTGTCTTTTTTGGAACTAAAAAGAACCTTGAGTAAATTCCGGATCCTAATTGTTCTGTGGGAACTTCTTGGATGACTCCTTTTTCTAGAAACTTTTGTATTTCTAGTGTTGCTTGATCCCTTTGACCATGTGGAATGTCTGGAGAAGACTTTGGTGGACGAGGTGAACATTGGAAGGGAATGTTGTATCCTCTGGATATAAGGGACTGTACCCATTTGTCTTGTGTCATATTCAGCCAGGCTTCCATGTACAGTGATATCCTCCCCCCGACTGCCTCCAGAGGTGGACAGACAGGCTTCCTTTCAGGAGCGCTGGAAGGGCCTACCACAGAAAGTATCTCTGTTGCCCTGGCTTTGCAGACCCCCTCTGCCACATGGATGGCATCTTCCATTGTTTCCCCCTCTGTCCCTGGGGGAAGGATCACCACAAGTGTCAAATAAGGCTCCTATGGACTTACAGAACCACATTTTCCTGCCCTTTTGACCTTTAGGATAAGGTCTGGTAGGGGCGGAAAAACGGACTCCAACGGCAGACAAGAGTCTTACCATCTTGTTGGCTCCTGGTGAGAGTTTCTTTTACTTTAGGCCCGAACAATGACAAGCCATCAAAGGGAGTGCCAATAAAGGAAAAACAGAAGGGTTCTGCACACTCACAAAGGCGCATCCAGGAATGTCTATGAAGAGCTATTCCTGTGCCTGTTGCCCTGCTCGCTCCATCGGCTGCATAAGATATGAGCTGCATGGAGGAGTTAGATATGGAGGTTAAGGTTGCAAGCTGGGAGTTAACCCTATCAGATAAGTCCTGGGTTGTAGCACCCTGCAGGGTATCTCCTAGCTCTTTTAGGAGATCCCTCTGAAGTTACGTGAAATGCAACAAATAATTCAGCGACTGTAAAGTAAAGGCCGCTGAAGAGAACATATGCTTCTCATATCTGTCCATCATATGAGAATCCTTGTTCGGTGGATAAACAGATACAGAAGTTTCAGCTAACTCCTTTTTTGTAGCTGCTGCCACCACCATTGCATCTACAGGAAACCCTTTAGTTAAGTACTGCCTGTCTTCCGGGAAGGAATTTATTAGGCCTCTGTGGAACGGGGTCCACTGAGTCCAGAGAGTCCCACACCTTCTGGTTCACCAAACCCAGGAGAGAGTCGAAAGGTGGAGATACCCAAGAGGTGGAGAGGTGAGAGCCAAATGCCTCCAGGTATACCGAGTTATCTTCAGAAGGAGAAAGGGACTTCCAGTCACCCCTCTGTTTAAGGATCTCCAGGATGTCTGAAAAGGAAACATCCTCAGAGGGGGACCTTGGGGACCCTTCTGAATCCTCTAAGTTGGTATCAGAAGTGACAGACTCAGGGGAGTCTATGTGTTTCCTCTTACACTGTCTCTTCCGAGGGACCTCCTCGGGGGCAATGTTCCAGAGAGGTATCGGAAGAGGAGGAACCACCCACTGTGGCTTCCTGGGGCACTGACTCTCTATTCTGTGGTTGATGGAGAGGTAATGAAGAGGTGGACACCGGTCCCTTAGGGGGAAGAGAGGCTGGAGCCAAAGGTGGAGTAGACTCAGAGGAGAGCACACTCCGCATCACCTCGAAGGCACAGCAGTCCAGGGCCGAGAGATACTCTTGCCCTGAGAGACCAGCATATCTCCTCGGAACCAAGGAGCATGGCTCCAAGGGAGATGTGGGAGCCGAACTCACCTGAGCCAAGGCGCTGAGTGGGAAATCCAGCTCCAACAAGGTTCTGGCCTGACTTCCCCCCCCCCCGGAGCCAACCAGGGAGTGTTGGCCCCCAGGTCCCTCGATGGATGAAAGCATTGAAGAAACTGGAGCAGACATCAGATCCAAGATATCAGTAGTGATTACTGGCTCCAGTGGATCCAGCACAACGACTTCCATACTCTCTGGCTCCAAACTCGTCCGAGGTGGAGGAGGAATAAGCATAGTAGAATGTACTGTTGTCAGCTCCAAGGTCCGATTGGCTGGGCTCGAAAGAATTTCAGTTAGGGTCTGGGACTGAAGAAACCTCTTCACTACCCACTCTACGTCCTCATCCGATAACCTGGAAGATCTAGAGGAATGACTGAAAGACTTCTGACTACCTGTTACTGACTGTAATAAAGGACAGACCGGCACCGAGTGAACAGACTTCAAGAACGCTGAACGGTTCCTCTTTCGGCCCCACAATGGCTCCGATGAGAAAGATGGAGCTGAAGGAGAACCATATTTTTTGGCTCCGATAACTCTCGGAGCTGAGAAGGCATCATGTCTGGTGCTGCTTGTTGGCTCAGACACTGGAGCTGATGAAGCAGACTTTGGAATCTTGTCTGATTTTTTTAATCTGATTTCTTTCATCCACTTTCAATAAGCCCCTCAATATAAGCTTATTCCTCCTTTCCTGCAAGATCCTAGTACTAAAACTATGACAAATGGAACAGGAGTCTTGAAGATGGAGTGGACCAAGACAGTACACAAAACTAGTGTGTCCGTCAGTAATGGACATCTTCTGAGTACACGAATCACACTTTTTGAATTCTGACTTATGTTTCTTAGCTGGTTCCTTAGACATAGTAGCTGGAAGGAAAAAAATTCTCAATAAAAGTTAAAACAACAACTATAAATGTTATAAAGAGAAAGCAGCAAAGAAACAAGTATCTAAAATAAAGTTTTATATATATATATATATATATATATATATATATATATATATATATATATTTTTTTTTTTTTTTTTTTTTTTTTTAAGAGAAGCAAATGGAGGTGAGGGGAAGTCTCTAAGTTAAACAACTATCTCCTCCTAAACAGATTACTCCTAAAAGGCTTATAAAAAATAAAAAAGGGTAAGAATCCTCAAATTTAAAAAAGGATTCTTGTGGAGAAAATAAGGCCCAAAGAAAGATAGCTGCAAAATAAACTTACAAGGTTTGAAAAGGGCTAAAAATAGTACAAGACTGTTACTATAGCACTAATACATAAAAATAACTAACAATTTGTCAAAAAAGTTAGACAAATACATAAAATATTAAATTTTTCAAGCCTGAGCCAGTGAAGACAATCCTGAGGCTTCAAGCGGCAAATGAGATCTAGGGAATAGCTGCTAAGCACTATGGGATTGGTATTCAGCCTCGAGCCAGTAGAAGCTCTCAAGCTTTAGTAGAGGCCGAGTCGGAGCTGAGGTTTCGGCTCTGAACCCAAGGTAGCAAGACTGAAGGCAAGATGGGATAACATAACATCTGCTTTTTCAAGTAAGTATAGAGACCAGTTTGGCTAGACACAAGGAGTGGAGTAGACAAAGAGGGGACACAATGTTTTTCTGAATAAACAGTTAATCTTTTAAATACAAAGACAGCAGTAAGATAGAAATTAATCATGCTGAATCATAGCTGGCAAATTATGGTGTATATCACATTGTAAACAAAAGATGGCATGGATACTTTTCAAAGTTTACTTTGTAACTATAAATATTTTAATGATGCAGATGATTTCTAAAATCCAAACAGAACTCTGCTACCACTGTTACAGCCTTGTCATACACTAACTATAATTAAAATGACTTCACAAGCCTTATTGCAGCAGCAAACACACAATCTGTTTTTCAAGCAATAAACTAACCAATATACAAAGAGCAACTTAAGTATCAGTTTTGTTCTTTAGGACTTGGAATAAACGCACCTGTTTGAGAAGTGTTTACTCTTGTTATTTTGCCAGGTATCATATTTCTTTTCAGTTATATATAGTGCTGACATCTCAGAGTCTCTTCTCTGCAACTAAAATATTTTACTTATCTTAGTCTATAATATTACATTAGAATTATAAAACAAGTATATGAATGTCAAGATATCTGCTCATCAAGTCAAGATATTTTAGTTATTACATTATAATATGGCAGATATGAATTCCAAAGCACGGCTGTTTTTTTTTTTTTTTTTTTTGATCGAGTTATTTATCCATTTACTTATCTTTTTTATAAGCAAGCGTGCTGTGGCAGTAACCAGCATTTTTAATTTACCTTTCAAAGATATTTTAGTTATTACATTATAACATGGCAGACATGAATTCCAAAGCACGGCTGTGCATTTTAACTCCAACTTGTGATAATGTCTCATTACAAAATCATAGATAGAGAACCATCATTTATCAGAACTATGTCACCATACAGAAAGATAAGAATGCCCATGAATGTAAAACCCCAAAACCCTGACAGAAAAACAGAGTTGAATAGCTACCTCAAGCATGTTTGTTACCTTCAAACTATAAAATGAACCTTCCAACTGGGCCCTAAATGTAAAATCATTGTGAAAAGACATATCAAATATAAGTTAAATAACACTTATAATTATTACACAGTTGCTAGACAGAGAAACAAGTTAAATACATTAAAATGAGGTTCTGCTTAAATATTTTGTTAAATGGCTAACAGGTCTTGATAGAATTACGACCCTTTTTCTTTGGAATATTAAGGATCAGACTATACTTTTACTTCTGTTCTTATTTTAAAATACTCTTGTCATTGGCTTTGTTCATGAGCCATGGAAAAAGGCCGTTGTTATCCCAGTACATAAAGGTGTCAGTAGAAGCTTAGCGCAAAACTATAAACAAGATTGGTATCACATGCCTATTAGGAAAAACATTTCAAAAAGCATTATTGCATTTTGTAAAAGAAAGCAAATCCTTTCAGTTTTATGACCATTTGCAAAATGGGTTCTCAAAAAATAGACCTTGCTCAAGTATGATTTCAGTCTTGTACTGAATAATGAATTGTCAGTTGAAGTAATTTATTTAGACATGTCTGGGTCTTTGATTAAGTATCCCATATTTCAATTATTTCTGCTTTAAAAAGTGGGGTTTGGATCATTATGCTGTTAAATGGATCTTGCAGTAGTTGTCTGTTCAAAAATCTCTGATAAAGATAAATAATGATAATTCTAACAAATATGATGCATTGGGTGAAGCTCCCCAGGGTTCAGCACTGGGTCCTTATTTATTCATGGTCTACACATTAGCTACTCATTCAGATCATAACTGCATAATAATAAAATTTGCAGATAATATAAAGGTTTCATGTCCAATTACTACTTGCTTTTATCAAAATATTTTGCAAAAATATGTGGTAGCTTTGCTCAAGCAGACTCTTGATAATGTTTTCTTTAATTACAAGAAAACTAACATTTTAAATATGGGATCTAAGGATGGAGTAATACGTTTCTATGTAAATATGCATGCTAATATTCATTTGGAGGTATCAACTTCTGATGATTTTACATGGTCTCCCCATATTAACAAACAAATCAGAAAATCTTATGGCATTCTAAAAACTATCTATGGACAATTTTGTCCCTAAGTCCATCAGTTCTAATTCCATTATTAAAAAGCTTAATATGTCCTAGCCTTGATTATGGCATTGGCACCTGCACAAACTCAGCTGAGGATGTTAACAAGATAGAGAAAGAGCAGAAATCATTTACTAAACATATATATCTGGCAAAACAAAACCTGGTTATGAAGTAAGGCTGAAAAAAAACTTACTTTCTATCTTGTACCAAATGTTGAAAAAACAGTGTTTTATTTGTAAATGTTTACAGCATAAGCTATTATTAAATGCATTGGATGTTAAATTTACAGATCACTCTTTATGAACTAAAAATAGCAATTTGCTGGTCAGATATGAATGGAGGCATAAATACTTTAGAAATGAACCCTTTAATGTTAGAGCAGATAGAAGATGGAATAAAATTCCCCTAGATAAGAAAATATCAAATAGTTCAGACATTTTCAAATGCAGGATTAACTCCTGCTATTGGGATAAGGTACACTAATCATTTTTTTAATGGAGTGTGGCTTCTAATTCATAGATTCATAGGTGTTTACTAGGCTAATGACCACAAGGGCCTTTTTAAGCCTAGCCAGGAATCCCAAATCTCTGACAAGTTCTGACACCCTTGATAAGTGTAAGCATGAGCCTGGAAGGTGAACCATTTACTGGTTGCCTGTGTCCATTAGAGACATAGGTGCCACACCTGGGATGAATTTCTGGTTTCCCATCCAATTGTCCTAGTTGCACTTGAATTGGGTTAGAGAGGAACTTTGCTTTACATGGATGGTGAGCCTGTTCCATAGACGGGGTAGTCTATGGGATATATACCTATCTCTCCTATTTATATCACAGGCAAGGTTTAAGTCTTTAGAATGGGTAATTATGGTGCTGTTTGTTTTGTGGATATGCAGGAGGTCCATCAGAGTGGGGTCTGACAGTGTCCTGTAAGCCAGGCATAGATCTCCCTCAAAAGCCTGTAGGAGACAGAATGCAGGGATAGGCCTTTGAGGCAGTCTGCATAGGACATGTTACTTACACCCTGTATTCATTTAGTGAGGAACCTCTGTAGAAGTTCCAATTGTTGGATATGCCTGGTTAGGTACATACCAAAAGGGGCATTGTACTCAATGATAGCTCTGATGAATGCCGAACACAGTGGAACAATGATTTCCTTGGACTTAGATGCCATACCTTTATTTATAAGTTGTGCAACATAGAATGATTTCCTCATCACTGTAGACACGTGATGATCAAAGGATAGATTACTATCTATGTGTGTCCCTAAGTCCCTAACTACTGTGTCAACTTCTAAGCGGTGTCTTGCCAATATGATACCAGGGATGGATGACTTCTCAAATGATACTATTATGCATTTCTTGGCATTTAGTTTTAGTCTATGGTTCTGACACCAGTTGCTTGTCTGTGTCAGCCCCTCCTGGAAAACATTTGTGTCAGTGTGAGATTCAATGATGACCTCCTATGAGGTCACTTAGTCGAATACCAACAATGAATACTGAACATTGATAAATCTTGCCATTATAATGTCCTTTTCTTCTCAAAGACACATTATCCCTGCAAACAGCAATAGCAATACCTGCAAATCTGTATGTATTTATTTTTGAGCCAAGAGTTTGCAGAGTCAAAGAGAAAATAGAGGCTGTGTTTCATAGGTTTGCAAAGTATATTAAGGGTGTTGACACTGATGCATAGATATTTATGGGGTGTACATCACAGAGATGGGCAAGGCAGTTTCTGTTAAGGGGATACTTATGGAAAGAGAAGGTAGTTCAGTAAGATAATTGTCACTTAGTATTTTGTGAGGTACTTCTGGCCGAAGAATGAGGTTATTGAGAAACATTTGTGCTAACCCTTGGCATTGCATGTTAGAACACACAAGAAGGAAGAGGTTCACTATGAAATTCAGTTCTGAGATGTAGAGGACACATATCCAGTATCCCATGGAACATCAATAGCGCTAGTATTAATGACTTAATAATCTTTAACCTGTATATTCTTCATGACAGAGTGGGTCAACTTTTCAACTGTTTGTTAACAGGTAGGTGAGAATCCTGCTGTCATATCACCAACTCCTCCAAGCCTGCTTAAAAACCTGAATATGAAGATGAAGAATGCCCTCCTAATTTATTTATTTGTTTATTTATTTATCTTTGCTTACTTGGACAGAACAGTGATCAGATTTAGCCATTTGCAGGCTCAACCTGGGTTACATACTTAGCAACAACAGTAAAGTAAGATTAAAAGTATAACCAAATTATACAGTATACCCCTTAAGGCTAAACAACACACCTGATACACTTGTAATAGGTGACTCTATCGTCAGGCACACTGACGTCTTGCTCACCAGGCTGAACAAGGAGAAGGTCACGGTGAGCTGCCTGTCGGGCGCTAGGATCCGCCACATAACACAAGCACTCAGGTCACTCCAAGGCAAGTACAAATATGACTCAGTCATTGTCCATGCTGGTGTGAATGACCTGAGACGTACCTCCCTGGACTACATGAAAAGAGACATAGAGGAGCTCTCTGAGCATGTGGCCCAGGCCGGTATGACCCTGACCTTGAGTAGCATCTTACCCTCACCAAGAATGATGCCACAATATGAAGACAAGATGATCAATTTCAACAATTGGCTTATGTATTGGTGTCATTCAAAGGGGATCCAATGCCTGTCAGCCTGGGATGACATGCTCAACAAGCCATGATGCTTCGCTAGGGACGGCTTGCACCTGTCACCCCTGGGCTTTCAGATATTGGCAAAGGCTCTTGCTACCCCCATAGTGCCTTTTTTAGGCAAGGCTCAAAAGACAAACCCACCTCCATAGGTATCACAAGGGATAAGAAACTAAGAGTAATGTTACTCAACGCCAGAAGTCTAAACCTCAAGATGCACGGACTCAAAACCCTCCTTAGCATGGAGAACATCGATATCTGTGCAGTAACAGAAACCTGGTTCAAGGCTCCCGAGAGCACCCCAGCACTACCAGGTTATACGTCATACCATGCTTTTCGGCCTCAAGACTTGGTGGCACAGCACGAAGCATCAGAGACTCTCCATGTGCAACTAACAGTGGGTAAAACTGCCTTCCAGTTTATAGCCTGCTACAGACCACCCTCCCAAATCCAGGAACCCCACTTGGCCTTCCTGAGAACACTGGAAAATATGAAGGTCTCTCCAAACATCATTATATTGGGTGACTTCAACTCCCCAAACATAGACTGGGAGCATTACTCTAGCTCCAACACCCTAGCCCAAAGGTTCCTAGAATTTATAAACTCAAATGCTATGGAACAACTTGTTACCACTCCCACAAGAGGGGAAAACATACTGGACCTGATCATCACCAACATGGGGACTCTATGCTCCAGACCAGAAGTGTATACCTCACTGGTAAGATCAGACCATAAACTAATCTCACTGGACATTCACATCCCGACCCCACCTCCTGCCCAGAAAACCACAGTGAAAAACTTCTCTAAAGCAAATTTCACACTCCTCAAAACTGAGGTGGAATCCTTCAAAGCCCCCGGGCCTGTGGAAAATATGGCCCAGACCGCAGAATCCTTTATAAATGCATTCTATGAACACCTTCAGGAATGCATGGATCATGCAATCCCAAATAAAACCAAGACCAATCCTCCAAAGGCAGATGTCCTGTCTGGTGGACCCCAGCCATAAACAAACTATACAATAGAAGGAGGAAGCTACTAAATGATAGAGCAAAATCCCAAAAAGGGAAGGCATCTCTGATCAGTATTGGCAAAAAACTACGAGCACTCATAAAATCGTCTAAGGCCAGCTTAGAGAGAAAAATTGCACAGGACACTAAGGATAATCACAAAGCTTTCTTTAGTTATGTTAGGAACCTGGGTGGGAATTCACAGATATGCTCAGAATTAGTCCAAAATGACAAAAAATACACCGAACTCACAGACATTGCTAACATCCTAGCTGACAGGTTCAGCGCAAACTTCTCCCCCCCTCCCCACCAAAAGGGCAAATATCTATCCCAGCAGAGTGCTGCCCCCGTGACATCTCAGATGCTCAGGTAAGAGGCGCCCTCTCTAAAGCAAAAAACACAGCATCAATGGGACCAGACGGTGTCCCGGGCTGCGTCCTACATGAACTCCAAGAAGAGCTAAACCCAAACATAAAACTACTGTTCAATCTCAGCCTTACTACAGGATATGTACCCAAAGAGGGGCGTACAGCAACAGTGGTCCCTCTCCGCAAAGGTGGTGCCTCAACAGATCCTGGAAACTATCGCCTCATAAGCCTGACTAGCTTGGTCTGAAAAGCTATGGAAAGGATCATCATGGACCTCATAAATAAAGATATTGGGGACCTACAGACACTGGATCCTACCCAGTTCGGCTTTGTTAAGGGCAGATCCTGCCTCTTACACCTGGTTGATTTCTTTGAAACAGTCACCAAGGCCATTGATGAGGTGAAGGTGGTCCACACAACCTACCTGGACCTCGCAAAAGCCTTCGATACAATACCCCACTTGGGCATTATAGATAAGCTCACCAGCTTAAATATAAACACCTATGTCACTAGATGGGTTGTAAACTGGCTCAAGGACAGAACCCACATGGTTAGAATTGATGGAGCCATGTCAGACTCCAAACCAGTTACAAGTGGCGTCCCACAAGGCTCAGTCCTGGGACCTCTCTTGTTCAGTATATATTTCTCGGAGGTACAGGCCAACACAGAAGGACTGTGGCTGACCAAGTTCGCAGATGACTGCAAACTGGGCACCATAATCGACTCTCCAGCCGACACAAGCATCATCCAAAAGGGCCGCATAGAAACAGACAACTGGCGCCAGAGCTATGACCTCAAGCTAAACGTCAAAAAGTGTATAGTCATCCCCTTTGGCAAAAATAAAGTGCCCACAAATTACCACATAGGTGGTAATCCATTAAGTACAGAAGAAGTAATTAGGGACCTGGGGACCCAAGTTGATAGCAGTCTCTCATTTGACAACCACGTGGCCAAAGTGGTTAGAAAAACATTTTATATAGCCCACCTAATCATGAAGGGATTCACATCTAGATCAGGGGAGGTCATCGTGCCTCTTTACTCATCCCTCATCAGGCCCATAATTGAGTACAATGCCCCTTTGGGATGTACCTTACCAGACACCTGCAGCAACTGGAAAGATCCCAAAAGTACCTCACCAAGAGGATCAAAGGGCTCAAACAGATGCCATATGCTGCCCGGTTAAAGAAACTCCAGCTCTACTCAGTGGCATACCGCCTGTTCAGCGGCGATCTGTGCCTGACGTATAAAGCCATGTCCAAACCGGAATTAACAGGCATGCTGCACCTCAGAAAATCCAAATCCCATCGAGCTACATGCTCAAGAGACTTGAACCTCAGCACTGAAATAAATAGGACATGCTGGAGGGACAGATTCATAACCCAGAGGCTCCCTTCACTCTGGAATAAAATCCCAGTCCAGGTTAGGCAGAGTCCCTCATTGACTCTCTTCAAGAGGAATCTTGATGAGTGGATGGGAGATCGTAGGTTTAACCTGGGTATCACTTCTGTGTCACTGTTAGACAGAGGCACAGTATACTAACCTCGAAAAAGGGCATAGCAAAATTAATTTAAAATGGGTGGCAAAAGCCAAACACATTCTGGCTAGGCTTATAAATGCCCTAGAGCAGATAGCCTAGTATGAACCTATGACCCTATGAACCTATGACATAACATAATATAGATGTAAAAGAATATATATATACATATTTATAAAAAGGTTTAAAATAAGTAGAATCAGGATGATACAGTGCATAATAGTGGTGTTATAGGTGAGGTAAATTTGGTCCAGTGAAAAGAATGGACACATTATATACAAGTATGGAGGGAAATTTCAGCAGTAAAGAGAGTAGAAATTGTAGAATATTAAGGTCTATAATAGAACAGCTAATAATAGGAGAACTGGATATTCGATATATAGTAGAAAAAGTGTAAGAAAAATGGGGAAGCAGTGGGTATGATTTTGTATGTTGGAGAGATTAGGAGATTTAGCAGCCATGGTTTTCTGGAATGAATATAATAGTGAGTCATAGGATTTAGGTGACATGACCTGTGTTCTGACATGTGCACTTATATGGTTCAGTTAGGTATTGTTTGAATTGAGGTCTAAATTGTTTGTAGTCTCTGATTTCAGTAAGATCAGAGGGTAAGGAATGTTTAGGGGGAAAAAAACAGAAAAGCTGTGGTCTGTGGAATGAGGCTTAGTAGATGGAGTTATGAGATTAGGGCCATTAGTAGATTTGATTCTTAGGCTGTAGTGTGGGCTGGATGTAGTTAATATCATAGTTGGAGGAATAGTGTGCCTGGCACAGGACTTTGAAGAAAAGGGAGTAAAAAGAAGGTTGGCTGTGCCTTGCAGGGGGTAGCCAATTTGCCTTTTTTAAGGTGCTGCAGTAATGTTTATGCTGAGAAGAGGGAGTGATGAAATACCAGATTTCATTACAAAGATTGTAAGATAGTAGAGGTTTCTGTAAGGCATTGGTGAATAGCATTAGGCCATATTCTAGTTGTACAAGCAGGACACCTTTGCCTAAGTTTACTGTAACAGGTTGTGAAAGGAAATTAAATAACTTTTGAGCCCAGAAGAAGAGATAGTTGACTTTGGATCTGGCTTTCTCAATGTGATCTTAGAAGTTGAGAAACTGTTCAAGCCAAATGCCAAGGTATCCAAATAATATAGTAGATTTGAGGTCTTCGATAAGAAGAGGGCCAGTGCCTTTAGTGAGTCTTTTTCCTTGAGACAAGCAGCATGTACTTTTTTAAAAAAACACAGCAACGTGAAAGACACAAACCAAGTGACAACACACCAAACAGCCAGTACTTCTTCCAGCAACTCTCCTTTATTGTGAGCGACCTGGTACCTCGGCAATTCGCCTTCAAGGATCACATCTTACTGCTATTCAATGGCAGTTTTATATTAAATCACTAAACAATCAATTAATCAATTAACCAATTAATTCCAAAAGGAGAAAAACATATACACATTTTTTTAAAGTGATCTCATAATTAGATTTCCAAATAAATATTCATCACAATAAAAAATATATTCATTTTTTAAATATATAATATAAATATATAATAAATATAATAAATTATCTGAAAAAGCTTAATGAAAAATTAAATATCAGAAAAATATAAACTAACTAAATTTAATCAAATACCCAATTCTAGGTTCAGACCAAAAGGTTTCAAGGTATGAAACTTCAAAATCATCCTAGTTTCCAACTCTAACAAACTGTCAGAGATATTTTTACCCTTACAAGTGAATGGTTTGCCCAAAACTACATATTTTAAACTGTCCGATTTCCCCTCATGAGCTACAGAAAAATGTTTAGCAACGGGACTAGATGAATTAAAGTTCCGAATGTCCCTTAAGTGTTCTACAAGAGCCACATCTAAATATTTTCATATGTAAGGGGGACATGTTTGAATTTTGCGATTTTTTTGAATCTCTGAACAGCAATGAACATAATTTGTTATTTTCCTATGAGGTGAATAGAAATGAAATCAATTTTTTGGATTTAACACTATTTGTTAATAATAATGTTATTGAGTTCAGACCTTTCAGAAAGAGCACTTTGGTTAACATGTTTCTGCATGCATCCAGCATGCATCCTCCTCACCTGTTGAAAGCTTTACCTTATGGGGAATTTAAAAGAATATATTCACACACTAGTATGGAGTCTGAGTTGGACCATAAGTTAAATGAGGTTTATTTGAGACTAATGGAAAGAGGGTATGAAAAAAAGCAGTTGTTATATAGTATGAATAATGTTATGAATAAGAATCAAAACTTTAATAAACTCAAAATGGGTGGTAAAGATTTAACAATGGAAAAAGAAAGAGATGTGGAAAAAATATTCTTCGTGACCAAGTATACTGCTTTTTCTGAACAATTTGTCTCTTTAATCAAGAGATTTTGGTACTTGGTTTGTGAAGATGAACATGTAGGAGAACTTTTTCCGTATCATATAACATTTTCATATAAAAAAGGAAAAAATCTAAGAGAGATATTAAATAATAACTGTTTACCCAAAAAAAACTTTTACACCACTAGTGTTGGAACATTTAGATGTGGCTCTTGTAGCTTATGTGATAGAGTAGTCAATGTCAGGTCCATTAATCATATTAACCATACCCCCAGGCACTATTTCAACTGCAAATCTACTGGTGTTGTTTATGCACTTACTTGTAGTTGCAGTAACACTTGGTACATAGGACAAACAAAAAGAATGGTTAGAGTTAGAATCTTAGAACACTTAAGGGACATTCGGAACTTTAATTCATCTAGTCCCGTTGCTAAACATTTTTCTGTAGCTCATGAGGGGAAATCGGACAGTTTAAAATATGTAGTTTTGGGCAAACCATTCACTTGTAAGGGTAAAAATATCTCTGACAGTTTGTTAGAGTTGGAAACTAGGATGATTTTGAAGTTTCATACCTTGAAACCTTTTGGTCTGAACCTAGAATTGGGTATTTGATTAAATTTAGTTAGTTTATATTTTTCTGATATTTAATTTTTCATTAAGCTTTTTCAGATAATTTATTATATTTATTATATATTTATATTATATATTTAAAAAATGCATATATTTTTTATTGTGATGAATATTTATTTGGAAATCTAATTATGAGATCACTTTAAAAAAATGTGTATATGTTTTTCTCCTTTTGGAATTAATTGGTTAATTGATTAATTGATTGTTTAGTGATTTAATATAAAACTGCCATTGAATAGCAGTAAGATGTGATCCTTGAAGGCAAATTGCCGAGGTACCAGGTCGCTCACAATAAAGGAGAGTTGCTGGAAGAAGTACTGGCTGTTTGGTGTGTTGTACTTTTTTAAGGTTGAGGATTATTTTTTTAGACCAAAACCAATAGTTTACTTGTAGAAGGTCAGTCTGAAGTTGATTTTGGATGATGTTTGAGAAGGGTGGATCTCTAGGTAACCATGTCATCAGCACAAAGAAGCAGTTGTAGATGAGCTAGGTCAAGAGACAGTTTATGTATAAAAATGAAGAATAGGATTGGTGCAAGAACCGATCCCTGGGGAATCCTTAAAAGACCAAAGACAGTATCTGATAAGGCAGGCTCAATTTTAACTGTGAAAATTTAGTTGGTCAGGAAAACTTTGAACCACTGGATAGATTCAAAGCTTACACCACTACTTTGTAAGTGGAATAATAAGATGGAGAGGACAACCAGGTCAAAGGCCCAGACAACCAGGTCAAAGGCCCAGGTAAAGTCAATAAATACTATCCAGGTGAGATTACCTTTATCCATGTTAGTGGGAATGTCAACGCTGAGTGTCTAGAGAGCAGTTATGGTGCTTCTACCTGACTAAAAGCAATGCTGCTTCCAAGAAATTAAGTGGCATTTGTCTAAGTAAATTAAGTGGTATTTGTCAAAGAAAATTAAGTGGCATTTGTCACACCAAGTAGTGATTTGGCTGAGAATTATTTTTTCAAGGATTTTAGCAATGGTAAGAAGTATTCAGATGGGACAGAAATGGGAGGCTGAGGAGGGTTTGTGATTTTTTAGTACAGACTTGACAAAGGTTAATTTCCAGAGAGAGGTCATGATATTGGTTGTGAGGCTAAGACTGTAGATGTGTTTTAGCGGGGTGACAATAAAAACTCTACAGTGGTAGATGAATCATGGGCAGAGGGGGTCTATATTAGAACATAGAAGTTTCAAAACTGCAAATGTTCTAATATCGAAAGCTATTCAGCGAAAGCTGAAAATATCGAAGCAACAGAAAAACAAATTTTTCCTAGGGAAAGAATTCAGTTGTCCGTTTCTGTTGCTTCGGTATTTTCAGCGCTGTGGTGGAAAGATACAGGTCGGGTTCAGGTAAGTGTGCAATTCAGTGCAGGTTAGGGTAGTTAGGGTTAGGGTGCGGGTTAGGTATGTGTGCGATTGTGTGGACGTGAGGGTTAAGGCAGGTTAGGTGAGTTAGGGTTAGGGCACGGGTTAGGTATGTGTGCGATTGTGTGGACGTGAGGGTTAGGGTGGGTTAGGTGAGTTAGGGTTAGGGCGCAGGTGAGTTGAGTGTGCGATAATGACGGACCTTAGGGTTAGGGTTTGGGTTAAGGTAAGTGGATAGTTAGTGGTGTGTGTATAGTTTAGTGTAGGGTTAGGTATAAGATTTTAGGTGAATGTGTGTGGATTGCTGTTGGTTTGGTGTGCTTGTGTTGTATGTATTTGTTTTGGAACGGAAAAAATTTGCTGTTCTGTATGTTCGATGTTTTCTGCTTTCACTGAATAGGATTCGATATTAGAACATTCAAAGTTTTGAAACTTCAATGTTCTAATATAGGCCCGGGCAGAGGCTATCAGAACCAGAAAGAGAGTCAGGAGGAATCTGTTTTACTAGACGTACAATTTGTTTACTTGTGATTTTGAAATGTAGAAGGGAGGGAGATATTCTTGAGGATTTGGGTGAATTTGTATGGGAGACGGTTCCCAGTGGAGTAAGGAATGTGGCCAAGAGAGGAAAGCTCTTTAGGTGGATTTTTTCCAGAGATGTTATTTACCTCGCACTAGAAGAATTTGGGGAAGAGAAGGATGGTGATTTGTACTGATATGCAGCACTTAACTTTACAATGACATATGGCTTGTTTAGTAATGTTCCATAACTTAGTGTATTGATACATTCAGCCACCCCCTGCATGCTGCACAGTACAGCTCACCTCTTAAATATAAGGCATTGTGAGCACATAGAGGCCAGGCCACTTTGTTGTAAGGTTACACTGATACGCTATTGTATATCTTTGGTATAAATGTACAGCTCTGTGTCAGTTTATGCCTTATTCATGACACGAGTACACAGTAGTGCTCTAATTGTACCCTCAGCATAGCTGTGTATACTTCATAGACACCTGTGCACTTTGGTAATGTAGAGTGCCCAGGCTACGAGTTTTTTGTACCCATCCTCAACATATGTAACAAACTCTGAGGACTTACCATACTATAGTAATGCAGAACTCACAGGCTGCTGTGCTTTGTATTAAATAAATGGAGGTCACAGTTGCTGTTAAGCTGCACACTCTCAGTTTAAGACTGACTTCCCTTCCCAACTATTTACAACATTAAAAGCTTCATATTTCTTTCTTATTATATAAAGAATATAAATTGTAAAAGTATCTGTTCAGCAAGTTAGATCCTTTACATATCTACGTAATTATGGTCAATATACTACAGAGCTTTGGTTTCTGAAAAATTCACAGTAGATCTGTTTTCTCTCACTGTCTCACTTTCTCACTCACTCTACCTCCATCTTTTTCTCTCTCTGTGTTTCTCACACACTTGCTCTCTACCTCTCTCTTTGCGTGATTTAAGTTTGGATTCTTTGCATCCAGTTATTCTGACAAATGCAGCTTAACACTTTATCAATGCATTCATCAATAATTGATTGACATTATTATCCCCCTTACTAACCTCACAAATATCAGACCAGAAGGTGGAACATCATTCCAAAATGTTAGATATGAGATTAATAGTACTGTCCAAAAAAAAAACTAACTGTTTCCTTTTTTAATGCCTAAACAATGATATTTTTAAAATAAAGTTGCATTTGTTCACTATTTAAATTAGTGTGTTGTTTATTACATTATCTTGTTTGGCATAAGATGTCCTCTACTTAAGGTCAGAAACAGTAAAAACATAACAGTTGTAAACAAGTCTTCATTACCGTCAGTTGCTGCATTTAAGTCATTGCAAACATCTTGCAAAAGAGTAGCAACAGGCTCATGCTTGAAAATGGCCTCATGTGACCAGTCTACCAGTCTGGTTGGAAAATGTTATATTGTAACTATCAAAATAAAGAGGGTAGGCCGGAAACAAATCAAAAGTACACTAAATAATCTTGAGGTGCACTCTCATGTATAATTGAACTATAGCTCTGACTAGGAATTTGTTTTGGAGTAATAAGCCTGCTAGGGTAACCATTGTGATTTTGTCTTCCCAGCAAGTGTTTGTCGGACTGGTTACCTGCCATTATTAGATGCCCTCTCCGGTCTACGCTTTGGTGACTACTTTCTAAATAATACTTTAAGGCTCATTAGATGGTTGTAACAAGTTAGAATCACTGATGACAGAGAATCAGCTTCATTGTACTATGTGAGTGCTTTATTTAATACATGCAAAAGTCTGCATTATAAAGGGTCTTTCACTGAGTTACACTTTGTTAATTGAAAGTTTCTCATGTTGTAGGAGACAATGTGCTTCAATTGAGAACTCTGTTCTCTGTTGTGGGAAAGCATTTTCCCTCTATACCTGATGGAAAAAAATCACAGATGACACCAGCTGTTTGGATCACTCCAATGGTAACTTTTGTTTCCTTTCTTCTTAGCCATGACTCTAAGAATTTGGTAGATGACAGGCACAGGTGCACAGTGCTCAATGAGCTGGAACACATTTGTAATTTTAGGAGTTCTCCTTATGGTGACTGAGGTCAAAAATGAAGTCAGTGTTGTTGAAAGACCCTGCCTGGATGCTCACCAATATTTATTTCCCCACAATAATTCATTGTAGCTCTACCAGTACTACCTCCTATTGTAAAGGGTGCGTGTCCTCTAAACCAGACCTAGTTCACATTTTGGAAATTTGCTCACTGTTAATGACTTTTGTGAGATATAACTGGGTAGGCTGAGTACTGCCAATGGTGATATACAGTGAATCACAACCACGGTTATGTCATGCTGAAGACACATTCAGATACCTGGCCACACCGCTGTCAACTCACACATTTTGTGCTGTTAATTTATACCCAAACATGAATGAAGTAAACTAATGATTTCCATGGATAAGGAATGGCATAGGATCATTAATGGATCCACTGGTAAACAGTATTCTGTAAGCGTTTAGTATCTTAATACAAGCAAGACATAAGATGTCAGTACTTTTTCTTAACTATATGCTGCAGTTGTTAAGTATGTGGTGCCTT